>NW_015506570.1:25356-98014 GCF_001515645.1 Sinocyclocheilus grahami
TGACCTTTATGATGTAGCAGTTGATATTTAAAGATTTCTCTATGTGTGTGTCTTCCCGTGTGACATTCCAATCATACGGAGATGGTGGACTCCAGATGGTTTTCTCTGAAAGGTACTGGACATTTCCTCCAGCACACCATTACATCTGCACCCCCTTCTGACCAATTTGAAATGAACCAAGATACATGTATATTACAAGAGGCCCTTCCAATTGGATAACAGGCTACGCTTGTGAGGTATGTCTCAAATCTATCTATCTATCTATATACACACATTAATAAGAAATATTAAAGTTACATTTTCCTTTAATATTCTGTAATGAAGTAGATCCCAGTAATCTCACAGAAGTTGTGAAATGGCTCCATTAAACAGACATCTGCTCAGGGGCCAGTATTTTCCTTATAATGGAGGAAGAGGACAAAGAAAAGACCCTCAACAATCTCCTGGAACAGAAGTTTCCAGAGTGCCCTTCATATTTCATCTTGTGTTCAGGGGAGTTATTTTTGTAGGATTGTCATAACAAAAAGGGCCTAAGAGTGAATTAATTTGATACATTTTAATTTGAATTCATGCAAGATTGTCACGACAAAATGTGCCCAAGAGTGAATTGTTCATTTTGTAAGTTTTCATGCAGGATTGTCATGACAAAATGGGCTTAATAGTGAATTGTTCATTTTATAAACTTCAATTTAATTATTGTGTACATTTTGATTGTTACTTTTAAAATTATGCTGCTGGTGTGTGTGTGTGTGTGTGTGTGTGTGTGTGTGTGTGTGTGTGTTTTATTGAAATGTTTTAGTTTTCATATAGAAAAATGTATGATGCACGTGTTCTTGACTTTGGAGTAAACATTTATTTTGAATCTTGTGATTAAAGTTTATTTCATATAAAATGCCCAGAAGTTTCAAACATTATTTTTAATATCACAAACAGGAAATTACTCGCATAATACAATGAAATGAATAACTGTATAGGTCTACAACTAAATTACACAAGATTAATGTTTATAAAATGCTTAATATGTCATTATAAAATGCATACATGCATAAAGTATGACGAATTGTGTGTAATAAAAGCAAATTACTCCTTAAAACCGTAAGGTGGCGCTACTATGTTAAAAAAAAAGTAAGCTCCGCCCCTCACTTCCGGTTCTGTGACTGCGGTTCTGTGGCTGTGGTTCTGAAACTGCTGTGCTGCGGGTCTGCAGCTGGATACTATTGTTATAAACGAGGCATTTGTTGCATCCAGTGGGGACATAATTACGGATTATAATGACTTATACTGTCTTTACGCGTTGCGTAAACCATGTCTGCATTTGTGATCGGAGAAATGACAAACAACAAGTGCTACTCTACACTGCTCAAAACTCGCGTTTGAATCGTCAGTGGCAAATTCTTTTAATATGAAAAACGTACTTACAGTCTGTGAGTAAGAACAGCCGGCATTGTAGTCTACTCTCCCAGGATCAGGAAACAGTCCTCCATAAAATGCGCTGGACACATCTGAATATTTGGGTTAAACTGTTCTGGAACAGTGTTGTAAATACAACTTAATCACTGATTTCTAGTCGTGTCCTCTTTTGGAAGGCCAAACAAAGTAGTTTTGCTTTCACAAGGAAACAGTGTCACACACCGCGGCCTAGAGTGAGCCGCAGCCTAGAGTGAGCGGAGGCCGGCTTGAGTGAGCAGAGGCAGGCGGGCTTGAGAACGGCACGGCCGGCGGATTCGACGAAGGAGCGTCCGGCAGGCTTGCGGCAACCACATGTGATGACCCCAGGCTGGACTCCGCTTCGTCCACGGTGAAAGCCGATCCGGCGATCCACAGCGCAAAGTTGATGTATTTCCGCAGCAACCAGCACGGATCAGCTCCAGGCATGACGAAGCGGATATCGTCCTCTTTTGGAAGGCCAACCAAAGTAGTTTCGCTTTCATAAGGAAACACACAGCACCTTCACGACATGGCGGCAGCGGCAAGAACAATACTACAGCAAGAATAAAAGTTACGCCTTCTTTCTTTGCGTGAACATTTGGGCGGTGTTATGCAAATCTTCCCACATAGTGACGTAGACATGTGGGGGCGTGTTGGAACAAGCCGTTTTAGGTAGGCGTGGTTGACTCTTAACTTTTATAAAGAATATCTCTTTGGATTTGAGACTTTAGTCTTTGCAACTTTACAGATATTCTTTATGCACCAAGAGCTTGTAACACTCCAAAGAGAACGGAAAAAATAGAAATCGCCTCATATGACCCCTTTAATCTAAACAGGAAAACATGCAGTTTTGTTCAGTAATATGATGCTGTGCTAAACAAATTGTGCTAAAAATTTGCTAAAATGTTTTTAACTGTAGTACTGTTACACTACTGTTGTAGATGTTATATATTGCAGTAGCCTACAACTACATTTGAATGAAGTATACTTGAAGTTCACTGTAGTGTAACTGAAGTACAGCTGCAGTTCACTTTTGACTGCACATATAGTTCCTTGCAGTGAACTGCAGTTTAGGGCACTACATTTTATAGTTCAGTGCAATACAAGCTCAGATATATAGCCTACATTAAAACTACAGTACTGATGCTGTGCTGTACAGTACAGTACAAGTAATAAAACATACTTGACGTCCACTGTAGTGTAACTCCAGTAGCCTACAATTGCAGTTGAGAAAAAAAATGGAAAAGGTAAACATTTGGCAAAAAGGAACACAGTAGTAGTAAAGTAGTAGGCTACTATTATGCATTTCACGTTTGCAGTATTAGTGTGGTTAAAAATACAGTGCCACTGCCAAGTTATCACACTTGTAGGCTACTACACTTAAAAAGCAACTCTAATCCTACATCCCTTCAGTAGTTTAAATGTGGCTAAGTTACTTTTTTCATTCTTAATTGTGTAAATGTGTTCCCCTGAATTACTGTGCGCTGGTTTACAAGTTAACACAACGCGCAAAACGTCACACTTTCAGTTTGTTCCAACCCGAATGTTTACCCGGAATTAGCCATATTTAGAATATTATGCCGTAAGTAAACGTAATCAATTACAACACGACAGTTCTGAGTCCATTTCGATGACGAACTTCGACTGAACGCTCTGACGTTCCAGCCGCTCTGAGCTGCTGTGGCATGCTGTCTCCATGGAAACCAGTTTAGCTGGTGCAGTGCGTTTGCCTGGTTTGAATATTCCTGCTTGCTAGCACATCCACAATATAAAAGACGTAGCTTTTATGAAACGATCCGTGTTTCCATTTGAGCTAGATTTACAGAGGATTACTTGAGCTGAGCATGGAGTAGACAAAATGCACGGCTTTCTCGGGAGGAGTTTTTTCGACAGGCCATTTTTTTCAACTTTGTTGTCGTATTATTAGCGAGCTAACGTCAACCGAGGCAGGCGAACAGGTATGTGTGACCAGGTTAACCTGCAAATGTAGTTTACGCCAGGTGCGCTCTTACATTTAGGAATATCAGGGATCTTTTCTTCACATGACAACAGCCATATCTGGATGGTTTTTATCATAAGCGGGGGAAGGATTTCATTTTTGATCACCAGCACGCGCTGACCATTAGCACTCGACATCTCGAGCTGCTCCAGTGGAGAAACGCGCACAGAATCCATTTTTTTCTCGGAAAGTAAGCAACACTTCTATCGCAGGAATCCCTTACTATGTGCCGTCAGCGCACGCGTGTCAGCTGAAAGCGCGTGTAGAAACTGCACAAACAATTGAACACCACGCAAATAAATTAGTGATAGATCAAGCTTTGCAACCAGTGGGACGCGTTTGTCGTGGGAGGACCGTCCTCTCTTCATCAAAGACATCACATCAGTCATTCACTGTCAAGGAGCCACAATAATGACAGGACTTTGACACCCGCGTCTGACACATTGACTAAGACACTTAGGACAGATGTTTGTCAGGAAAATGACGCCGAGCCAGTCCAGTTTGTTTGGAGAGATAGATGACCTGCAGGATCTTACTTTCATCGAGAGACCCATACGCAGGAGCCTGAAGGTAACGTTATGTATAATATTTTCTTCTCTCGATAAATGAATGCGAACTATTTGCTTCGTATATTCTAGTTCTCATTAACTCTGTAACAATGAGGCATTTAATGATTGAATGCTTGCTGTATCTTAAGAGTGAAGGAATTTTCTGGACGCTCAGGTGATTTCTTTGCGGAAAGACTAAAACAGAAAACGCTTCCGCTTAGTTTGTTGCACGCGCCACGGCCGTTTATTCTACATTATCGCGTCGTACACTCTATTATCTTTATTTGAAGTAGTAACTGTACTAGCATCCTTAGGGAAGGACGGGGGTTGCCCACTTCAGTCTGCTGAGTGACGCAGTTTCTGTCAGCTGTCCGCATCACCGCTTCGCCTCCTCGTTTTCACTCCTCACCACTGCGGAATAGAGGATTTCCACTTCAAACCAGAACGTTATTGCTATCACTACCGCGAATTCCTTCACGTAAAGCGGTTGTTCACATGGAGTTGTGTGAACGTCGTGTTGGGCGTCTCTGCAATCATGTACCTGGCAGCAGTGAAGTTGAGCAAGGATACTCTCTCATCTCTCAGCATCACGTATGCATATCTACAGAGGGGCGGGCAAAATGTCCCTTATCTTTTTTTAATGGGGAGGTTCCAAAAAACATCGTGGCTCTGAGAGCCCTAAAGTAATAGACTAGGCACCCACACATGGCTCCCGTCCCCCACACTATCTCTTCCCACGCAGTCCCTCTTTGCCTTGCATCTTGCCTCCCTGCAGCCTCCTCACATATTTGGCTGAGTCATCTGTAAAGGAATCTTGCCCAGTTACTGGCCATTCTTTATTTAAGATGCACTACTTTTGCAGATTTTCGTCTTTGCTATGGAGACGCTCAACATTTTATGCTAATGACTTTTGCTTCCTTCTTTATTAGAGCACTGTGTCTTTTGTAAAGTGCTGATAGCAAGGCCAGTTTTCATAGCTGTTTGTCTTGTTTCCACTATTTGCAGACTGCAGAAGAGATTGACAAGCTCACTGTGGATGAAGATCTGAATGACATAGAGCGAGCAGTCTACCTTCTCAGGTAAAATATGACCCATTTGTGGTAGTACCATTATGACTGATCTTTTCTGTAATTTTTTAGGGCTAGGTTTGTTAGTTTTGTTAGGTCCAAGTTTGCTAGATTAAATGCCGGTTCACACCAAGAATACAAACTGTAAAGATGCATCCATACCAGTGAACGACAAACTTCTTTTTATTATAAGCGCAAGCTGCATGTCTTCTGACTTTTTAAATGCTTGATTTCTTTAAAGTCAACTGCATTCTGATTGGTTGTCAATGCTTTTATCGTTCATCAGCTTGAAAAAATAATAATTCTGAATTCTGTAAAGCTGTGATGTGACGGTAGTAGTGTCAGATCATTTCTTCCATATTGTGACATACTTCAAGATTAAAAGATTATCAAAAAAAAATGCATGGGAGGGACTTGTTTCCATCTATCGGTTGTTGATTGGATGGATCGATTCTCCCATTCAAACGGTCTCTGTTGCATATACTTAAAAAATATAATGCAACCAAATGTCACCATTAATATTACCAATATACCTTTACTGACAAACAGGTGCCATTTTTATTTCTCTTGAAATATCTCTTGAACAAGTTTCAAACATAAACCTCTTAAGCCACATCATCTCATTCTCAGGTAGGAGGCTGAGGCCTCTAGGGTTGCCAGTTTTGTTTCTAGTTAAAACTATGCCATGCTTTGCATCATTAGTCAAGTCTATGGGTCCCAGATTGTCGAAATCAGTTGTGCTCATTACTCTTTCTTTCCACTCGATACTCTGGAAACTCTTTACCTCCGCCAGCATTGTTAGCTGCAACTATTTAGCCAAATGTGTATCCGTGGTAAGCTGACCGCGCAACAACTTCTCAATGCTTGCTGACTGGCACAGAACATCCAGCTCAGTGGGTCAGGGCAGGCGGTGTCATCGCCGCTGTACTAGTCTTATGAATAATAGATCTCTTGAATGGTCTCTCACTGATATCTAGGTAGAGCTACCATGCTCATCTCGAAGGACTTCGGGGAGTCACCACTCTAAAGTTTCAATGTTATTGTCGCTCAGATGCAGGTTTAGCATTGATATAGTGTTATCTGATCATTAAAGTTGAATAGATATGGTGCTGATTACTTGGGAGACTGAGTTAAAATTTTATCAGATTTCCCTAGAATCTGCACATCTTGGGTTTGTCTAATCTTACAGTATCATGAATTTAAAGTTAGCAAATGCACATCAGTATATTCTTGGTTAAACTTTGTTTTAGTCGCGTTTAAGAACATTCCAAGCTGAACACTGAACCAAAGTTATAATAGAGGGGACACTTTTAATGACTAGATTTTATTTATACAGTATAGTGTTTGTTCTTATACCTGTTTATCAGCATTAAGAGAACAAAAACCAATACAAAAGGGTACTTCATGTAAATCTTATTTTAAAAGTGGTTTATATATCATGTTTAGAGGTGTAATATACGTCTAAATGTAATATTTATGTGTTTGAATTGCATATGATTTTCATTCATTCAGACATTAACAAGCGAGAAAACCTAACGTGATGCATATTTGTCAGTCATATATACTGTAAATGAAACTGGTAAAATTTCTGCACTCAAAAAAAAAATCATGGCATAGTTTATTATTATTAATTTTGAATTTATCTAAATAATCATGTTTTCAAAATGCATTTATTGAAATTGCTTAGAATCAACATAAATCTTTCAACATATCAACATATTTTTGAGAACAATTACATTTATTTAGTAAAAAAGCACGAACATGGATAAAATATGGCTAGTTGTGGAACAAGCAATATTCATTTAATTAGAATATATGAGAAATTGGATTTATTGATGATAAATGTGTAAACTTATACTGTATAACTGAAAAATATGCAGCACATTAATAGCATTAGTTTATTGATGCTAAAACTGTGGATTTATATGCAATTCAAATACATAAATCCTAAATTTAGGCCTAAATATTTTTGAGTGTATATATTAACAGATTTTCATTGATCTGTTTGGCAGACATTTTTATCCAAAGCGACTACATCAGTTCTTGCATTCCCTGAGAATCAAACCACAACCTTGCCGTTCACTTTTTTTGCTGCGTGAATTCTCAGTTAGTATCCACCTTTTTCTTCAACGCGGAAGTAAGCCTATGGGTGAGACTTCCGGTTCATTAGCCGCTATAGGGAAATAACAAGAAGAATAACAATGTGCAGTAAACGGTAAAACTGTTTGCACTACAAACCAGTGTGTTCATAATAAGATAATACATTAAAATAATATGGTAAGACACACAAGTTTTCAATATCAAGCAGCAAAACGAGTGGTTCTGTACAGCTAAAAATAGCTGGACACGGATGAGACCGGAAGCCAGACCCATAGAATTTACAAATGGCCGCGCCCATTTTAACGGCAAGAAAAAGGTGGATACTAGACATATTTTCACATCATCAGTCTAGTTAGAGCACCACTGTTTTTGACATTTATGGAGTCAGCTTCTATGGTCCCGCTCCCTCTATTCTTTTTCCCTAGTCATAGACATTGGCCATTGACATAGACATTGGTTTCCTGCTACTAGAACAACATAGCAGCAGTTGACCTGTTATCTGATTACATGCTGTACACTTCCATGCTATACAGAGATGAAAATGCATGGACCAAATATCCAAACTATTTCTTATTATGCTTTTTGACCCAAATAGGCCTGTCGCAATAATCAATATATCGACTTATTGTGCAATATATGTACATGACATCAGTAATTTTTGGTGACGCAATATATCGGGCATTATATTTACTTAAAAATTAATGTCACCGTGTTTTTTGCATTCCACTTGTGCCTGTGTCTTTTGCAGCTTCTCGTACATAATGTGGTGTAGTCATGAGGTGCTAGTTCAAATGTAAAAAATGCTTCTACAAAAAAAGTTTCATCTGCAGATATGGCCTTGTGCCTTTGTGCATACAGACATCTGACTGTTTTTCAGCAATTGTGTGCACCCTTAAATTACAGAGAAAAGAAGTTCTGGGAAAAATCTGTAAATGGAAAAATCTCCATACAAGTTCTTTTTTTGTACTTGTTACTTTGCACTTTTTGTTAGAAAATGTTTATTTACTATTTATTCAAGTTTTTTAAGGTATCTAATATTTTGATACTTAATTTCCATGATAAAATTCTTAAAAATGTTAAGTTTGTTGTCTTTTGAAAGTGTGTAGGCCTTCTTGCATTATTATGCTGTTACATTATGATTATATATTCAGTGGCATAAAATGGTCTTTAAAATGACAATAATATCGCAATTATTTCTGGGGCAATATATCGCACAACAAAAAGTTGCTATCGTGACAGGCCTAGACCCAAAACTCAGACACTTCCCTTTTTTGAAGGTCTGATTTTGTCCGTCTTTAACCTATAAATCTCTATATTGCTCCTTGCCTGTACTAATTAAGTGCCAGAGTCGGTCCAAAGCCTGAATCCCTCAGGTGGCAAACTAGTTCTGAGAACAATTTAATTGCCCCTGTTCGCTGTCCTTTGGCACGTAAAAGCAGGCTGCCAGAGCATCTGTAAGATGACAGGAAAGAGAGTGCTTGTTAAGAAATGGATGAATGGTTAAAAGAGGAGGTGTTTCTGATGTGCAGACACCTCATATATTATGGTTACGCAAACGTGGTGCCATCTTAGTGAGACATTTTTAGCATTTTACACACCTATTCATTTTGTATTGTATAAATCAATATCATATTTCAGCGCATCAACATTGTCAGGTTGTTTGTTGTCTGTGACAACTTTGTAATTATTCTCAATTATAAAGCTTGCATAATCCACACTGATATCAAGTAACCCCTCAGAATGCTCAATTCTCAGGTTTACATGAGGTTACATGAGCCTAATGTCATGATTTTGTTATTATCGCACTGTCGTACACAATGCTTTTTAACATTTCAAATGCTTTGTATGCCTTGCAAAATTGAATTTTGGTCTCTTTATCTGTGATTCCCCTGATATTCTATGTAGTTTAAGCTTGTATGTGTCATTGGGCTTACTTTGCAAATATGCTATACTATGCAATAAGAGATTATACAACTCTGGAATTGTGCGTTTCAGTTACAGTTTGAGTAGCAGGTAAAGCCTCACTGCCTTGGCCAGAGAAGTTGCTGCTACCTGCTTTTTGGTACTGTGAGTTTAGATTTTTCCATTTTGGTGTGCTGATGTCAGGAACAGCACTGAATGCGTCACTGCTCTTGCTGAGAGTCATACTGATGAGGCTGCAGGGTTTTACTGTAAGACATGCTTTTTGTTTTTTGTGTCAGGACTTGTTTGTTGGAATGACTCTGTTAGGGTATTGTTGTACACTCCAGGTGTTTGTTTAGCATAGCCCCAGTACCCCTGCTCGTAGATGTCTGTAACTACATGATCTACATTGACATTCATTAAAGGGGTCCTATTATGCTTTTTCACTTTTTCAACTTTAGTTAGTCTGTAATGTTGCTGTTTGAGCATAAAAAAGATCAGCAAAGTTACAAATCTCAAAGTCGACTTCAAAAGGAGATATTTTATTTAACAGAAATCAATTTTCAAAAACGACAACGAACGACTCGTTTGGACTACAACACATATTTTCCGGGAGTTGTGATATCACAAATATGACGAATGGGACGAGACCTGGTTGAGCTGCACTAGAGAAGGCAACGAGTGTTATCACTATGTTGGAGACACGCTAGCTTTCCCAAGGCAGACGAACTTAGAGTGGTTACAATCATCTGGGTTTAAATCGCGCTCAAATTTATTTGATTTTGACGCAATATTTACACAGAAGCTCGCAGCAGGCGGCTATGGTAAGGGGCATGACATTTCCCGACCAGGCGCCGAGTGCTGCCAATCACAACACACACTGGTCCAGCTAACCAATCACAACACACACTGGTCCAGCTAACCAATCACAACACACACTGGTCCAGCTAACCAATCACAACACACACTGGTCCAGCTTACCAATCACAGCACATTTCGTATTTCAGAAGACAGGGCTTCATTTGATACTGGAACTATTCAAGCCGTTCATGCCAGACTGAGGAGAGAGGTGTTGTAATAATGTAAAATATGTGAAAAATCTGTTTTTCGAACAACCTAGTATGAGAGCCTGTTCTAGTACAACCCCAAAACAAAATCAAGACTTTGTAAAAGAGCATAATAGGACCCCTTTAAAACATAGCCATATATTATTTGGATGATTTTTGGCAAGCAACACTTTTCACATACCATTTACATGAATTTGTCAATTTCTTTAAGAGCATTATGGAATGAAGGACAATAACGTCCTTCACAATAGAAGAAAATATCATTTGTAGGGAATGAAATGATTGTTCACAGACAGACTGCAAACAACCTGAGCTCTTCGTGTTCTTCCCAGCATCATCATTGGCCCTGTTGTGGTTGGAAGGATTAGTGAGGCTGCCAAATGTAAACTAATTACTAAGTGGGCTTTGTTTAGGTTTCATTACAGTCCTGCTTGCTCAACAATCAACTGCCGACTAATTTCTTTTGGAGGGGGAGAATTCAAACAGTGTGTCACTTTTTGCCACTGCATGTTGCCTTCTCCGATTCTCTCACTTTCCTAACTTTGTGTTGAAACTCGAGACACACTTGAGCTCAGCCAGGGTTTGATGTGAATTGTTTTACTGGTCCCTTTTCAAAGATTCCAAACACAAGGTAAAGTGTTCCCAAAATGAGCTTTTCTAAACGTATTTTGTCATATAACCTTCCATAGGAAAGAAGATTATTTTTTCCCTAGACAGCAATGAGATAAATGGAGAGAAACTTTTGCATTCCATTTTGGTTTTCAGATTATTTCAGAGATATAGACCAATGTAGTCTCACTTTAGTTTCCTCTAGAGAATCAGATTTGCCTACATCTGCAATCAGCAATCAGAGATTCATTAAGTATTCAAATATTCTTCACTAGATTCTTTCTAAATCAAATGATCTAAGCCAGTGTTACCTACTTTCATATTTTTGCTCTGTTCATCTAATTTTATAGCTCCATTTAGTATGCTACCAATTATCTCATTTGTTTCCTTTTTTCTTTTTTCTTTCTCTTTATTTTACAAGAAACATATCTGAAATCTCCATGAGGTCTCTTGAGCTATGAAAAAGCAACTTCTAAATGCAATTAAATGTTCTTCTATCTAGGCTGAGGCCATTGTGTATCGTTCACTCACCAGGGAAATCTAATTACAAATGCGAGTGTAGCTCTTTTTACTTTCTGACCACTTTCCAGCCAGGACCTGGCCGGAGCAAACAGAGACTCGAGGCTCACGGCAGTGGGATTGTGTTTCCAAACCATTCAGCACCTGGTCTTTAGCTGATTATGTCTTTCGTCTTCGTCTTTCGCCAGCTGCTCTTCTCATTACATGGTACCTCTGTCATTTAGTGTATAAACAGACTTTGCTGAGGTGCTGCACATTATTGACCATATCCAAAAAGTGCACAAAGCATGACCGCATTATTCTCTTCTTAGACAAACTTGGCAGCAGGTCAGGCTGTTTCTTGGTTATTAAATAACCGTTTGCCAACAAAGGACACAGGAGGACAACCTATCCCTGAAAAAGTAATGAATACCTGTTTATGGTTCATTATTTAGAACAACAGCACACATGAGAGACTGATAGACATGAAAGTGTTCAGAGAGAACGTCTAGGAGGTTCAGCTGCACTAAGCTTTAGAGGGTTCTGCTTCAATGGTAAAAACAACTACAGCACAATGGTTCTATAAATAATCTGAGTATGTAGGCGTTTCCTTCACATTTATGGCTACTTGCACATTTCATCCAAAATAAAGTGGCTAAAATGTTTAAAAAGAAAATTAAAGGTAGTAATTAAAGGTCATGATTGTGCTGTGCAGCTCGAGTATTCAGCTCTTGTGACTGTACATCTTTTTTGTCAAATGTACTATTCATTTTTATGTCTAAAACTTTTAAGTGGGCAAAAATGACTTTTGCATTTTTAATGTTTTTAATAAGATTTTTGTCTACTCTGTTAAAGAACTTTCAGAGAAGCTCTTTGTAGTGGCTGGTTGTTTGTGAATGTAGACATATATACATTGTCATATGTGTTCATTTACAATTTGAGGTGAGGTTGAGGAAACCTTCTGTCTCCTAGACAATATAATGAATGCATCTACAGTAAAAAAAACTAAATTCAGTGCAGCATAAGTCAAGTCAAGTCAAGTCACCTTTATTTATATAGCGCTTTTAACAATACAGATTGTGACAAAGCAACTGAACAGCATTAATTAGGAAAATAGTGTCAATAATGCAAAATGACAATAGTAAACACTCATTTTTCAGTTAAAGACAGTTCATCATTGAATTCAGTGATGTCAACATCCAGCTCAGTTTAAATAATATCTTTGCAATCATGTCAACGATAACGCTGGAAATGAAGTGTCCCCAACTAAGCAAGCCAGAGGCGACAGCGGCAAGGAACCAAAACTCCATCGGTGACAGAATGGAGAAAAAACCTTGGGAGAAACCAGGCTCAGTCGGGGGGCCAGTTCTCCTCTGACCAGACGAACCAGCAGAACGCTGCTGTGCACAACAGTTGTTCACTGGCATTTAAACCATTTACAGAAGGCATTTAGCAGACACGTATACAGAGAGCAACTTACAAAAAGTGCTTTGGCTTCACATAAGAGACTATTGTGATCAACAGATGGCAAGCATGCAACTCAGAGCATCATCTGCTAGAATAGCAAAGAAGTGCTTTCTGAACAAATGCAAACAAGTGTGAACTAGTACAAAGAAGCCTACCGTAATACACATACAATAAAACAAGCCAACTCAGGTTGTTTTGTTAATTAATCCAAGCATTGTTTGAAAGAGGTGAGTCTTGACCCTGCATCTGAAGATTGGGATTGGTTCATTGTCCTATAAATCAAATCAGTGTTCTCCAATTTCCTTATTCATACAGTCAGCAAGGAGTCTCCGCCCACTTGTGAATAAAAACAGTTCTCGGTTACCATAGCTACCTATTGTTCTAATGGGGAAAATATTTTATAGATCTGCTATTTTTGAAAACAAAAACGTTCCAAAAACTTTATGCGGACAAGGAAATTTACATATTCGAATAATGAACAAAAAAAAAAAGAATTACATTGGTCATGATTATTCGTGACTTCACTTTTTGCTGAATTAGAAATTCAGTAACAGCTCCACAAAAGTCAAATAGGGAACTCATTTTTCAATTATATAATTAGAATATTATTTTTCAGCAGCATTCAGCACATAATCTTTCTTAGAAAAAATATATTCTGAAGAACATTTCTTTGGAATTTTTTAAAAAAATTGCACAGAAACATTCTTACAAATTTTCTTATGAGAATTTATCTTAAGAAATTGCTTAACTTTTTTCTTAAGAACATTTTTGTGAATGTAGCCCTTTTTGAAGATTACAGTTGAATAAAAGAAGCTAAAAGAGGACTTGTCAGTACAAGACTGCTAGCAATTCATAGTTTTCAGTCACATGACTGGCTCGAACTAAGACCTGGTGGGCAAAACATCCATAGAACTGCAGCACAAGCCTGTCAATTTTCCATCCGTTTCCAATCCACAAGTATTTAGATCATCTCTCAAAAGGATAAAACAAAGATATGTGAACAAAATGCATTTTTGTCCATTTGCAATACATATAAAACACCCGCTGCAATATTTCAGTTAAAACAGCATAACGTTTAATATGAAAACACTTAAAGGGCCTTTAAAACAGCGATATATAAAGGCCAAATTCAGTATACACCTTTTTGATGATGCATACTTTATACAGGCAAGCAGATGAGCACAAAATATGAACACAGTGAGCTAAATGGTTGTTTTCTTTATAATGCTTTGCTATGGGAAAACATATAATGTCAAACTTTGCACATTGTGTTTATATTCTGATGCATACTGTGCTTGCCTGTACACAGTATGCATAATCAATATGGTGTATACTGAATTGGCATTTAAATATCACTGTCTTACTATATTACTACTAATACAAACCTCGTAAAAATAACTGGCGGTCAGTGGAGGAAAGCCTTGTTTTGCCCTTCAGGTGAGCATTTCTGTAAGAGTGTGATGTAACTTGGCATCTATGAATACAAGCACTTGAGCATCAAAATTGTGGAATCTCACAAATGAACAAGTGCATGTCTTCAGGAGACTGCATATTTTGAATAAATGTGGTACATGAATGTAGTGCATAAAATAAGATAAATGTCAGACTTCTCAAAACTTCTGAAATACAGCAGAACTACAACCATGTTATTTATATCACCAGCCATGTTTCTATATTGTTCAGTTCTGGTGAGGATGTCCAACAGGCCAGCGTGATCATCAACCTGCCAATCCTGGTGCGTCAGAACCCAGCGGAGACCTTTCGCAGGGTGGTGCCAAAAGTCAGGGTAGGCAAAACAATATTTCATTTATTGCTTTTTGTTGTTAAGTTCCTTCTATGACTTCGTGGTACGTGGTGTTTGTGAATGATCATACAGAGCTCCTTCTTCTACCCCAACAGGAAGTGCTCCATGTAGCTGGGGCAGATATGCAACTCGCCGCAGCAGGATCTTTCCTGACCGTTCTCCAAGATGACATTGTCCTCATCCAGACACACACCCACTCAATCTTGCAGATAGTTCTCCTAAATCTCGACCACAGGGACACAGGTTACCATTTTTTGAGAAAGCTTGTAAAGCATCTGTAGAAAGTATATACAATAAATTTGATGAGTGCTTATTATTTGCAGTCTTGTGAGTGAAATACAATTGAACAAGCACTACTGTTCAAAAATATGGGGTCAGTATGGTCCTTTTCTGGGGAGTTTTATTCAGCAAGGATGCATTAAATTGATTAAATGTGATGGTAAAGACATAATGTTATGTAAAATTTCTATTTTAAATAAATGTTAAAAAATATATATATCATGGTTTTCACAAAAAGCTGTTTTGATATTAATAAGAAATGTTTCTTAAGCACCAAATTAGCATATCAAAATTATTTCTGAAGAATCATGTGACACTGAAGACTGGATTAATGGCTGCTGAAAATTCAGCTTTGCCTTCACAGGGAAAAAACGTCATTTTAAAATATTTTAAAATAGAAAAGGGTTATTGTAAATTGTAATAATATTTCACAATACTACAGGTACTGTTGATCAAATAAATGCAACCTTGAATAAGTTTCTTTCAAAAACATTGCTTAAAATTGCTTTTCATTTTACAGACCCCAAGATTTTGAATGGTAGTGTATGCCAGAGTGAAATATGCACATTTCTGCATGTCAAGGACACAATCAACTACTATGTCTTTATTTTTATTAGTGGTCAGCAATGCTTGGCTGGAAACGTTGCTGTCGGCAATTGATGCTTTACCAAAGGATACTATCAGGCAAGAGGTAATGACAGCTGCAGTATTTCTCCTGTCTGTCATTTCTAAACCCATGGGATATGACATAGAAATTAGCTATTAGTGTGAATTAAAATGGGATTTGCTTTGATTGATTGTTTGCACAGATTCTGAGTCCTCTATTATCGAAACATCAGCTCTCCCAGTCTGTCCCGGCACGTCTGGCCAGCTGTCGCATCTTAGGAAAGGTTGTTGGCAAGTTTGAGTCATCAATGTGAGTTCTGCAGTGGAAACACCACTTAACCAATCAATTAAGAGGACAGGAACAACGTATTATATGATATTCCTAATATAGAATAATTTTCTTCTTAACGTAATGATGTTTAAGGTGAAAAGTTTGTGTTGGTTATTTTCTGACTTAAAATGTCTACCATGGCTTCTCTCTGCAGAGTGAAAAAAGACCTTTTGCCACTGATCAGGTCGTTATGCCAGGACGTAGAGTACGAGGTGCGCGCCTGCATGTGCCGCCAGCTGGAGAACATCACCAGGGGAATTGGGTAAAAAGATATGAAGCAGAGCTTTCGTTAAAAAGAACAATTTGTTATTTGAATATCTAATGCTGCCAAATCTAAATGACTTAATCCTAAATGGAAGAGTAGCAGTGTTCAAATTGTGTCAAAGTTCTTGGGGGGTCCCCCTAACCGGAACAAAATAACAATTCAGAAAGCACAACAACAATTCAGAAAACATTATAACAAGTCAGAAAGCACAACGACAAATCCGAAAACAAAATAACAAGTCAGAAAACACAACGATAATTCAGACAAACCGGAAAAGGTAGGTATAGTTTGAGACAGTGCCATTGGTTTGGGATTACTCACCGCTGACTGGACGAGATATCTGTCAATCAACGTATACAGGAAGAACCAGCCGAAGAACAGCAGAGTCGTGGTAGAAAGTTCGGAGATGGTATTAAAGTAGCTCAGTTTAAATGTATTGTATGAATTGCCCTTACTATGGAATAAAAAATACGGGGTGTCTATTTACATTTAGTTAACAGTGGCTGTTTAACATTAGCTCCAGTGGCGCAGATGGATAAGCACTTGCCCTTGTCTTTTTGACGTGATCATCCCGGGTTCGATCCCGTCTTTTGCCGAACTTTTTTTTCCCTCCCTTTTCAAATCTCGTATTAGCAATGGATTCTATTTATGAAAAGGGAGAAAAAAAAGTTCGGCAAAAGGTGGGATCGAACCCGGGTCGATCGCGTCAAAATGCCAAGGGTAAGTGCTTATCCATCACTGGAGCTGATGAGTCACAGCCACTTTTAACTAAATCTAAATAGACACTCCGTATTTTTTGATTGACAGATGTCTCGTCCAGTCAGCGGTGAGTAATCCCAAACCAATGGCGCTGTCTCAAACTATACCTACCTTTTCCGGTTTGTCTGATTTGTCGTTGTGTTTTCTGACTTGTTAATTTGGTTTCGGATTTGTCGTTGTGTTTTCTGACTTGTTATTTTGTTTTCGAATTTGTCATTGTGTTTTCTGACTTGTTATAATGTTTTCTGAATTGTTGTTGTGCTTTCTGAATTGTTATTTTGTTTTGTAGACTTGCATTTGCGTTTGTAATTTGTTATTTTGTTTTCAGAATTGTGATTTGTTCTGCACCTCTCGGCCACCGTAGTTATTCCACCCCAAAATGAAAATTTTGTCATTAATCACTTACCCCCATGTCATTCCAAACCCATAAAAGCTTCGTTCGTCTTCGGAACACAATTTAAGATATTTTGGATGAAAACCGGGAGGCTTGTGACTGTCCCATTGACTGCCAAGTAAATTGCACTGTCAAGGCCCAGAAAAGTATAAAAGACGTCGTAAGAATAGTCCATCTGCCATCAGTGGTTCAATCTGAATTGAATGAAGCGACAAGAACACTTTTTCTGAGCAAAGAAAACAAAAACAACGACTTTATTCAACAACAAACGCAAAATAGCGTACGTTGTTCAGTGTCAGCCGCGCCACAAGGTCGTTGTTTTTGTTTTCTTTGCACAGAAAAAGTGTTCTCGTCGCTTCATTAAATATTCTGATGACATCTTTCATACTTTTCTGGGCCTTGACAGTGTAATTTACTTGGCAGTCAATGGGACAGTCACAAGCCTCCCGGTTTTCATCCTAAATATCTTAAAGGGTTCCTATTATGCTTTTTCACTTTTTAAATTTTAGTCAGTGTGTATGTTTGGGCATAAAAAAGAACTAGAAAGTTACAAATCTCAAAGTCCACTCCAAAGGGAGATATTTCGTTTAAAAAAAATCAATTTTCAAGAACTACAGCAAACGACTCGTTTGGACTACAGCGTTTGGTTTCCGGGCTTTATGATATCACAAAGCGGCTCATTAGAATTTCATTACAAAGAATTCCCGCCTACAGAAATTCGAATGGTTGGGGGGTGGGGAGGGGCGAGGTCGTGGTTAGAACGCTTGGTTGAGTGAGCGCATGAGACGAGACGACGAAGAAGAAGAGCTGCTGCAGACAGCCTGGGGAGAAAGGTATTTTAATAATGTAAATTATGTGAAAAATAATGCGTTTTTCGAACCACCAAGCATGAGACCATGTTCTAGTACACCCCCAAAACAAAATCAATACTTTGTAAAAGAGCATAATAGGACCCCTTTAAATTGTGTTCCAAAGACGAACGAAGCTTTTACAGGTTTGGAACGACATGGGGGTAAGTAATTAATGACAAAATTTTCATTTTGGGGTGGAGTAACCCTTTAATGTGAAATTAAAACCGCCAGTAGGTGGCAGCAAGTCACTGTTAATAAGTGAGTCATTGCAATTGAACTGATTGAATTGATTTATTCAGGAACGAAACGCTGTCACGTTGTTCAGAGACGCAAAACAGCGCTGTGGCTTTGTTTGGAACCATTTTTGTTAGCGAAATAGAACAAAAATAGGCAATATGGTGTCTAAAATGTAAGTCTCTTAGTATTAACTTATTGTTTATTGAACTGTTGTATAGGCCTAAAGTCAATATCACGTTTGTGATTTTTGCGAAAAATGGCACTCTTCATGTAATATTGATTAACTATATGAAAATTATATAAATATATACATTTTCTGCCCCTTATCTTGAGTTTTGGGAGCATTCTAAATACATTTTATTAGACTAAATCATGCAGTGAAAAAACACACTTTAAACGAGCACAGTCAGTCTAGCTAGTGTTTAAGCACTCATAACTCCTCTTATATTCAATGAAACTGTCCATACACTGTATGATAAATGAATATCTTACTTACATCATACGTACATCTGCACTTTGTTGCTGATGATGAGGGAATTTGTGAGTTTCAGTCTGAATAAAACTCCGGGGTTTCAGCGATGACTAATTTGGACGCCTCTGATTGGCCACTGCATTCCTAAGCTCAACAGAATCATGTGTGATTGGTTATAATGAGCAACGCTGTAAAAACGCGTAAAAAATAAAATATGATGTTACATGAGCAGGAAATTGAATACAATCATCGAAACTTAATTTAATTTTCATTTTAATACTTTTAATTCAAGTATTATAGCTTTATTGAAAAACCAGGGGACCCCCCCAATTGTATTTTTTTGGGTGTTATGGGGGGTCCCTTAATTCTTATGGGAGGTCTTGGACCCCCCCCCCCAGCCCCCCCTCAATTCGAACACCTTGACTCACAGACATTAGATATCAAACAGAGTATATTGTATAATTTTAAATTGTAAATAACACATATAGTGTTTGTTTTTATATAAATTTTTTTAGTTTATGAGTATTTGTTTTTGCCACTTGTTTTGAATGTGAGACATTTTCTCCCACATATTTAAACCAAGGGATGCAAGTTTTTCACAATGTGACAGACTGATCCTTAAACGTAAGCACTTTGGGATATTCTGTTAGAAATAACATCTCCACTAAACATTTATGTGTACAGTATCAGTATGGATCATAAGGCAAGTTTGTCTATATTTGCTCTTTCCCAGGCTGGACCACACTAAGGTTGAAGTGCTCCCTGAACTGGTTGAGCTGGCCCAAGATGAAGCCAGTACTGTGAGACTGGCAGCTTTCGACACCATCATCAACCTCTTAGAAATGTTTGACAGTGGTAAGCCTCTCACAGTGTTTATTGAATTAATTGGATTCTCATGTTAGTTGTTTTATTAAAACAGAAATGTTAACCATTAATTATTAATGTAATAAAAATACTCTTTATATGTGGATAAATATGTAGTTGATATTGTTGGTTTGAGTATCTTTAACAAAAATGAAGCTAATTTTTAATGCAAAACACTACAAGTAAAACCATTGTTTAAGTGTTTTTTATTATTATTAAACTTTATCTATTTAAGACAGTTTTTCAGTTTTTCTTGCTGTTGACAGTATTTTCTGATTAATGGAGTGATAAAAAGACATTCAAAATCTTCTGAATGACCAAATGAAACATTAATTTTAAACCGGGCTTTATCCAATGTTCATATTTCTGTTCTGGAATTGTATGCAGATTAAGGTGTATTATATTAATTAATGACTCATTTGCATATTTAAACATAAGATTTCAGAAAACTTGTAATACAAAACAATTATCTTAATGTATACTGTGATTAATCAACTGGGGAGGTATGGTGACATCTATGTAGTGTCTTGCTTTAAGGAATATTACCAATGTTAATATCAGCTTTTCTGCTGTGGATGTCCGACAATCTGAAATGCAGTTAAATTACTGAGAAACAGTGGTGTGAAAACATTTGGACTTTCTATTATTTCACAGAGTACTGTTTGGAACACATGCTGCGTATCTGCTCATATCATCAGACACTGCTTGTTTTTATTTCCATACCTTTTTGCATGCTGGGACATCAGATTCAGATACTGGCATGTGGCTCCTTTGAGAAAAGATGTTGAAACTTGTCTCACACTCTTTCTCTGTCATCCTCTCACCCTCCCCTCTTTTCTGTCACCATTTTTCATAGATGACAGGACTTGTGTCATATTTCCCTTGGTGAAGGCATTCTGTGAAAAATGCTTCAAAGGGGATGAGGCAGTGCTGGCCTCCTTGTCCTACCAGTATGGAAAGCTTTGTCACGGGCTCTCAGGTGACTGTCCGCTTCCTTTTTACATCTTTCTGAAATGTTTTAGGATTACAGTCCACGAGTCATGACATGGATTTTTGTATCTCTCATTTGAACAGAGTCTTTTACTGACGAGCAGCACCTCTGGTTTCTGGAGTTTTATAAGAAGCTGTGCTGTCTGGGTTTGCAGCATGAAAATGGGCATTGCGAGAGCCAGCCCTACCCATTGGAGCTGGAGAACAAATACGCCCTAGTGCGCAGGAACTGTGCCTACAACTTTCCTGTGAGTTTCCCTGCCTTGCATCTATATGTGTTTCGGTCTGAAGTCTAAACAGAATTGCCTTGTAGTTTATTGTAAGTCTTAATAAATGCTTTTGTTTTGCATTGCCTGTTTGGAAAGTTTATTTTTTCAGAATAATTTTGATTTGAAGGCCTTTTGACCAACCAATTTTTTCAGGCACTGTTATCTATTTTTAACATCTATCAGTGGAGGCAAAGTCTTCTAGAACAGCTCAACCGCTCATTTGAGGAAATTAGACCTCTGTCTGCTCCATCATCAGTGTCTGAAGTGGTCCTTTGTTGTTAGTGTGGTTATATATAGCTGCAGTCGCTCAGAATAAGTTTGCAAACAGTCTGAGATGTAGGTGGCTGAAAGTTATGTCTAAGAAACCAGTCGCTTTTTAAGAGGGACACAAAAGCATGATGAAAATGTCATAAAAGTCGTTTTCATGACTTGTATGTTATGTATAAGTTATTATTCACTGATGATGTTTCCTTCCAATGGGCTTTTCTCACTAAATGTTCATGAATGTGGATATATCAAGATTTTTTTTTTGGAGTGACAAATGAAATTTTATTCCGTTCCTCTTGTATTTCGGAACACTTGA
The DNA here is from genome assembly GCF_001515645.1 of Sinocyclocheilus grahami. Classification (NCBI taxonomy): domain Eukaryota; kingdom Metazoa; phylum Chordata; class Actinopteri; order Cypriniformes; family Cyprinidae; genus Sinocyclocheilus; species Sinocyclocheilus grahami. The sequence continues at coordinate 46,746 of NW_015506570.1, forward strand.
AATATAGCAAACTGAAATATAGTTAAATGGTCCACTTACGTAATACTTTATAGTGTTTCTATTTTGTTGTTTTGGAGCTTCACGGCCCTAGTCCCTTTAATATATATAAAAAAAGACAATCGTTTCTATTTTTGTTTGAACTACACTATAGTAGATATCATACTATATCAAAAATACAGTAAAATCAGTAGTACTATAAAATATTATTACAATTTAAACTAACTGTTTTCTATTTGAATATATTTTAAAATGTAATTTATTCCTGTGATGACAAAGCAGCCATGATTCCAGTCTTCAATGTCACATGATCCTTCAGAAATCATTCTAATAATATCTTATTATTATAGTGTTGAAAACTGTTGTGCTGCTTACTATTTTTGTGGAAGCCATGATATTTTTTCAGAATTCTTTGATGAATAGAAAGTTCAAAAGAACAGCTTTTATTTTAAATATTTAGTACTATATATATATTTTAAGATTACTTTCTTTAATAATTTACTATAAGCATATTGCTGTGTGTCTGGAGTCTTGTCTGTATATTTTCTTCTCTGTATTTATTTTCAGGCCATAGTGTTATATGCCGATCCAAACCACTTTCTGTCTGAATTATATCGTACCTTCTCAAGTCTTTGTCATGATCCTGAGATTTCAGTACGGAGGACAGCAGCTGGTGGTTTCCATGAGGTACAAACTCAGAAACTCACATATTTTCATCATAGTACACAATGTGACTCACATTTTGACAGATAGCAGTGCCTCAGTTCAGAATGTACAATACCATCTTTTCTAATCCCTCTGCATTAGGTGGTCAAATTGCTGGGCCCAAATGTGCATTACATACACAAAGAGATAATCGCTTTGCTGCAGGATGACTCATTAGAGGTGAGACCTGAATAAAGGTTTGTGTGTGTGTGTGTGTGTTTGTTTATAAAAAGAGCTTTCATCTGTCTGTGACAGCTTCAGTCATTTCCTTGGCACACTGTGCTGAGACATGGCAACTTTCTTCACAAAAAGATTTGGTCTTTCTCAGAACCTCTACTGACCGCTGAGTTTACTTGAACAAATAGCCGTCTGACCATTCAAAACCCCCTCCTCGCAAGGCCAACGGAGCTTATGTAACTTCTGTATTTGGATGCACGTTAGTTAAGGAAGAAATTCCCTTCTGGAGTGTGTGTGAATCAAAGAAATAAAATTGTTTGGTTCTGTCTTTGTAATAGATTAATGGAAATGAACTACTGTACCTGTAGACCTTAAAGGTGAAGTGTGTAATTTCTGCACCACTTAAATGGAATTGGAAAAAAATGGCAGATTTTCCAAAAACTCCCCCATTTGCAATTGATCGCAATTTGATTTGATATTTTTTTTTGTTGATATTTTTAGCATCAAAAAAGTTACACACGTCACCTTTAACACCAAACTACCAAAAATTCTTCATAGGCGCCAGACATACCGTGCCTAAGTGTGTGTGTGTGTGTGTGTGTATGAAGCTGTGTGCACAAGTGTGCGAGTCTTTGCGGAGGTTGCATGCAACTGTGTAGGATGAATGAATGCATTGCACCTCCCTAGCTAAGGCTAGAGTGTGGTATTGTTTATTCTGTCATGATCCTCTGAGCAGTGTTAGTCACACACTGCATTAGCATCCACTATAGTGCAAAGCTCCCTGAGCCATCAGACATAGTGATTTTCATGATTAATGATGATGGAAACACAACATTATAGACTATCTATTATAGTCAGTGATCTCACTCCAGCTTATCTCCAATTTTAGAGCCCCTTCCTGTGGTTGGCAGAAATGTGTTTCTGAAACATCTGATGACGAGAAGGCTTTGTTGATTTGCAATAGCTCAATGCTTTTGAATCGGCAGGTATTGGATGCTCTGTTGAACAATATTCAAGAGACTTTAGAGCTGGCCACTTCCAGAGGGGAGGGAGCAGGACCAGAGAGCAAGGTACCTGCTTCATTGTTGATGCTTTTAGTTAGAATTTTCTTTTGTGACTTTTTGTGATCTTTTAGACTTTTAGTTTTACCTGCAATATTTATGGTACTAATAGTAATAAACAAAATACTAAACATTTAAATTGTCATGTCGTTTAAAAATATTTATGAAAATAATAATAAATAATTATTTTAAATAATAATATTTAATTATAATAAAATTATTTATATTTTAATTCAAATTATTAGCAAAATGGCAAGAACTGACGAACATAGCATAATAAAACAACACAGTATGAAGCTTTAAGTACTTCTAATATTCAATATATATCGAAATCTTTTAATGTTCAGAATTTTGGGTTTGTTAGAATTTTTTATGTTTTTGTAAGAAATCTCTTATCCTCACCAATGCTGCATTTATTTGATAAAAAAATACAGTAAAAACTAAAATTTTGTGAAATATTATTACATTGGAAAATAACATGTCATATAATAACATGTAAATATAATAATATTCATGTTCTATTTGAATACATTTTAACATCTTATTTATTACTGTGATGACAAAGCTGAAATTTCAGCAGACATTACTCCAGTCTTCAATGTTACATGATCCTTCAAAATTCATTGTAATATGCTGATTTGCTGCTCATGAAACATTTTTTATCAATGTCGAAATTAGTTGTGCTGTGTAATATTTTTGCGGAAACCATGATACATTTTTTTCAGGATCCTTTCATGAATAGAAAGTTCAAAAGAACATAATTTCAAGACATTTTTTGTACAAATGTGAAAGTCTTTACTGTCACTTCTGGTCAATTGAATGCGTCCTTGCTGAATGAAAGTATTGATTTGAGAAAAAAGTGTCCCCAAACTGTTGCAATGTTAGTGTATGTCTCACTCTCACCCTTACAGCAGGTGAATATACCAGACTTGGTGCCTGCCTTGGTAGCAGCAGAACAGAAAACGGCCTCCTCGCTGCACTGGCGGGTTCACGAGAAACTCCTGCAGTGCTACTCCTGTCTGCCCCGTGTCGTCTCTGGAGACCAGATCTACTTCCGCTTCTTTCAGAGGATGTTCAGCATCATCACTACAAATGTAAACCTTCTACACGCACACTCCTGCCTGTAGATTCTCTCAATTTGAATTGTATATTTAATCTGTCCTTCTGTTTACGCTGTTCTAGAATGTTCTGCCAGTCCAGCGGGAAGCTGTCAGGACGTTATGTGTGTTCTTGCGCTGTAACCGCAAACAGGAACAGCGGCAAGAGATAATCAGCAAAATAAAGCAAGGTAAAAAAGCAGGATCTGCTTATATTACATTTTTGTGTATGAGATTCAGTGAATCAGGACTGTCTCTCTTCTGAATTTAAGAGCTTGCTCAAGGTAGAAGCTACTGGAACAGGCTTCGCTATCTGGACCTGTGTGAAATCACAATAGACCTCTTCTCCAAGTCGTATTTTTGCAAACATTTCCTTATTCCAGCGCTTGAGTTGGTCAATGACCCCGTAGCCAATGTCAGGTGAACCGCTCACATTTTTTTAACTTCTGTTATTGCGTCCTTGTTTACTGTGCTGCCGTGACTAATGCTTTAACATATTACAGTTTATTGTTTGTTTTATTCAACCAAAAATAAACATTCTGGCAGGTACAAGCTCTGTTATATGTTACCCAAACTGAGATCCACCATCAAAGCAACAGACAAACATCTACTTCAGCAGCTGGAGTTCTGTGTGCGGAAATTGTTGTGCCGTGAGAAGGACAAAGATGTAGTGGTAACTTTGCGTAAGGTGAGCCTCTCATTATTAAAGTGCGGTCACATTAGCAAAGTTTTGGTGGGCAGAAATGATCCATGTATGAAATAAAGCTCACAGAGAAGTTACTTTCATATCAAGCAGCTTTCTGCTGATCATCACAGTGAATTCACTTAAACCCACTGCGAAATCTGTGTGAGGAAATCTCTCACCCTCACATAAATGACTGTGTTTTGCCTATTAAAAACAGTAAATGTGAACATTTTTAATATATTGAACATCATTTCATTAATAGACGTAATTAAATCCTCAAACTAACTTGATTTCTTAGACAGTTCTGGAGCTGGACAAAATGAACATAACAGAGCCGGTATGAAAGATCTGTCACTTTGACCCTTTCCATTTTGTTGTTTTGACGTTTTTTTATAGACCATCTTTTTCTGAACACTGTGAGCTGATTTTGTTTCACTTTTAGTGTTGAAAGAACTTTTTATATTTATAGTATCATAAAAGGCATGAAAGAGAGCTTTTGGATCAGAAAAAGGAGAAGGAGGAGACTCTTTTACTTGAAATGGTGAGCGATTTACCCTTGGTGTAATAATTTTTACACCAAAATAATTTTATTTGTCAATTTTTGGGCCTGAAAAGACAAATAGGTGTGTACATTTTTATATTTAATATCAGAACAAAGAATATAATAATAAACATTACTGCTGTGTTTGTGGTTTTGTAACACATAGGAACTGCTAGAACGACAGCAGAGTGAGGCGAAACTGGCTGGAGATAAACAGTCGGAGAAGAAACGTGAGTGACGTTCATTCATGCACCCTCACTCTCAAACTTCGGATGTTTTACTAGCTTACATATGTACGTTTCTCAAATGTATGTGGCTGTTTACTTGTTTAGTTTATAATGCTTTTGTAATGCAGAAAGAGACAGCAAGTCAGGCCTCTCTGGTAGTAAAGGAATGTCAGGATCTACATCAGGAGCAACATCATCCTCTTCTGCTGGTTAGCATCCTTCCTGATGTACATTAATGTTAACTGAATAACAAAAACATTGCATTTGTTTTACTATATACACTACAATTCAAAGGTTTGTAGTCAGTAATTGCTTTTTAAAGAAATGAATACAGTAATTAAGCATTAAATTGATCATAATTGACAGATTTTATGACAAATAAATGCTTTATTAAACTTTCTATTGACACTGAAGACTGGAGTAATGATGCTGAAAATTCAGCTTTGCCATCACAGGAATAAATTACAGTACATTTAAAAATATATTTACTCTTTTAGAAAACAGTTAATTTATTTCTAATCAAATGCAGATTTTGTGAACATAAGAGACTTCTTTCAAAAGCATTTTACCAACCTAATTTTTTAAAAACATTTTTGCAAATGACAAATGTTCTAAAGGTTTGAGAATTGGAAGGTGCTTATTTTCTCAACACTGATCATGTTTGCAGGGAAGGAGATGCGGAGGGCCAAACTAGCTCGCAGTCGTTCCCTCAGCGGTCATCCCACGACACCCAAGATGACAAACCCAGACAAATCCTTGTACGTAACACAATCATCTCATCGCTCTTGTGCTGCTATTGCAGTGGATTGCGCCAGCTGAGTTCTGTCTAGATTTTGAATTTTGTCATGAATTTGCCATGACCCATCACCAGTAGTTACATAACATATTTATACTCACTATTTTCTCCTTAGAAAAGTGAAGGATTCAGGAAGTTGCCCTGGATCGGGAAAGAGCGCCATGTTACCATTAAATGGTATCTAATCAAATATCATCATGAGTTATAATGACATGCTCTTTGCCGCAAACTGTCTTGTCGTTTACCTGTACTCGTTTGTTTTCCAGACGATAACCTGCGACCCCACCACTTTAATGTTGCTTCATCAATCTCCCCCACCCCATCATCCTCCTCCATGCCCGTCCTGATCCGCAGCAACACAAGCAGCTCTGTGGATCACCGGAGTAACGGGAATAAAGACACGCAGTCTAGGAAGCTCTCGGTGTACGTAGTGCGATCCTGTACTGTTTAACCTTAATCTTATAATCTTTAATTAATCATGACATTTTGGGTGTAATAATTTTATGATTCTAAACTGGAATGATTCAGTCAGACTGATCTTGACCTCTATGATGTTTTTCTATTCGTGTCTGACAGACAGCGGAAGTCAAATTCATTTGGAATGCAGTCTGGGAGAGAGTGATTACCACTTTGCCTTCTGACTTAAAGCCCCTTTCTACAAGACTTTTCATTCTGCAGCAGCAGTGTCCCTCCATTTTGATGTGTACATTCTCTTCTAAACCAGAAATGGCTAAAGATATGCTGGGGCATCAGTTAAGGTCTGCATTGATCCATCTCTGCCTTATTTCACAAAAAAACTGGCAGCATATGTCATAAAACGAAAACGAGAGTTGAGGAGTAATTGAATGTATTTAATTTACTGCCTCATTATTTTGTTTCTTGTATTATAGCATGCTTTGCAAATTCTCTGTTTTATATTTTTGAAGTGGCTAAGAGAAAAAGAAGCACTATGTATTTTTATGATTGAAGAGTTTTGGAACTCTCCATCCCATCCCACCAATGAGATTGTGCCTGGTGCTGCCCAGCACCTGATTGATTATCGCCAACATCTTAGTACCCAATGAATAAAACTCATGTTGAATATGGCGTGCTTTAATGAGTTACATTTGAACAGCCTGTTAAAGTGCTGATAAGAATACTATGCTGATACTGACAAATCTCCAGAAGCAAAAAAAACAAGTTACTTGTCACATGTAACATTAAACAGTGTGGTTAACACTTCATCACGCCATCAGTAAATCTCCTTAATCAACCATTTCAGAAAACACTATACATTTACAGTTGTTTTCTTATCAGACATTGTATTATTATATTATACTGATATTTTTGTTTTAAAACATTAAAAACACTATTCTGTTATATTACACAAATACATGTTCAATTCTAAGTTGGTTATTCAAGCAAAACAACAGGTTAATCTATGAGTAGGAATAAGAACAAGTACACCACCATTGGTAGTTTCTCTGTTCATAATTAGTTCTTAGTTGGGTCGACCACACGTCCTATGTAGAGGATGCATTGTGTGGCCTCATGGTAGATGACAAAAATGAAGGGTCGGTTGAAAGTGAGCCTGGGAGGAAGAGGGGTCATAAAGAGATTGCTGGAGGCATCAGCCAGAGAGCCTCCGGTCTCATCCACCTCCACAGTGACCTTCTGTACCACCTGGAATCAAGAGGCATTGGTCAATGCATGCTGGTATATCACATCATTTACTATATATATATTTTTTTATGATATATTAATGTTAAAGTGGACATAAATTACATTTTTAAATATTCACATAGAAAACTGTTATTAAAACTTGTAACATTATATTGCAATATTACTGTTTTTATTGATTAAATGAATGCAGCCTTGGTGAGCATAAGAAACTTTTTCAAAAACATTTAAAAAAAAAAATCATACTAAGCCACAATTTTTAAACAGTAACGTACATTATATATATATATATATATATATATATATACACATACAAACACATCAATGTTATGACAATACTTGTTAAAACCATGGTGCATGTAACTGGTAGACATGACAAATGCATCGACATGAAAATCTTCCACAGTTTCCTTGTATTGTTGGAAAGATTTCACACCTCTGACAGTTTCAGGCCTTCATTGCTGCTGATTCCAGAGAGATCTGCAGTACTCCCGAAGATCTCTTTAATGCCCAGGCTGGGCAGACTCATACTTAGTGAGTTGGACTGCTTCAGTGATATATATATATACACACATACAAACACATCAATGTTATGACAATACTTGTTAAAACCATGGTGCATGTAACTGGTAGACATGACAAATGCATCGACATGAAAATCTTCCACAGTTTCCTTGTATTGTTGGAAAGATTTCACACCTCTGACAGTTTCAGGCCTTCATTGCTGCTGATTCCAGAGAGATCTGCAGTACTCCCGAAGATCTCTTTAATGCCCAGGCTGGGCAGACTCATACTTAGTGAGTTGGACTGCTTCAGTGAAAATCTGGGGAACTGTATCTCCAGCTTCCTGAGGACAGAGACAAAACTGATCTTTAGAGATCAACAGAAATATGTCTTGAAATTGCATGTTTCTACAGGGTAACTATAAACTGTTTCAAATATGTCATATGATATGATTGCTCAGTTTGGCTGCTCAGCATGAGTTTGATGGAGATTTGAGTCATTTAAAAAGACACACACATTGATTTGTGAAAATGTGAGAGACTGTTTGCATGACTCACGTCTTTTTCAGCTTTTCAACCCATCCACGAAACACTTGACCAGTCATGGATTCATCAATGTAGGTGTAGTCCACATCTTCATCTGGAAGAAGGACAAGCATGGCAATGCCCTCCTCACAGGGCAGTTTCAGAATGCCAACCTTTAATGTGGGGTCATAGGCCAGGTAGTATTTGCCCGAATGGAGCATCATGGGCACTTGCACAATCTTATACTTGTTCACATAGAAACGCTCCTCTTGGGTGAAGTTAACGTTGAAGGGTTGCAGCCACTGACCTGTTAAAGATCAAGAGATTATCTTTTTTCACATTCACTTTTTTGAAACTTATTACACGCCTCTCTGGAATACCTGATTCTGATTGGTCAATCGTGGCATTTAGTGGTCAGATGTTCATCTTGTGGATAGGCTAACTGTTTTGTACATTGTAATGGACTATTTTTCTTAGTTGACAGGTAACATTTAAACACTGATCAATATTTTATACATTTATATTCATATATTTGGTAAATAGCCATGTAACAAGCAGGATAGTATACATTATCCCCTTACATATATGATATTAGCATATATTAGAAAACAAAATATTCTAATATATAACAGTAATTGCAACTACTACCTGAAATATTAAGATAAAATGTTAATTACGACATTAACAACTTGTTTTTTCCCTCACCTGTGAAGAAATCCGCACTGATGAACATCGCCATGCTTTGTGGATCTACGTTCTCCACCACATCTTTGACCTTGTCCCATGTTCGGCCTCTTACGTAATCATCGATGCTCCCTTTGGCCTGCTGTCCATTGGCAAAATTCACATTTTGAACATCTGCATTATAAAACTGCTTAACCTGGTTGCTGAAGCCGTCATCTGCCTTGACGTCCTGCATCATGAAGAGGCCAGTGGCCTGGATTTGATCAGTGGTCTCCCTCAGCTGCTTCAGTAGGGTCTGAATCCGTTCTGGCTCTCCATCTTTCTCCATGGGGGCAACACCAATAACCTGTAGCAGCTCGGTGCGAGTAGCCCCACCAGCCCCAGCTGCTAATGTGGCTAAGGCCAAGGTAGTCCCAAGGGTCGAAATGGCTACATTGTCATCATTTGAGCTAGCAATCTTGCTGTACAACCGGGTAGCAAAGTCTGCATTTTTATTGGCAAGCTCGTCAACATCTGTGGTTTGCCCAAGAACGGACACAGCAAGGAGAGATGTTCTGACCAAGAGGGAGAAGATGTCGATCTTCATGATGCTCTGGTGAAAAACATTTACAGGCATATTATTTATCATCATGAACCAAATATAGCTATATTATATAACGCCTGACATATAAAATAGTTTATTTAATCTTTATACAAAATATAAACCAAATTTTAAAAAAAGACAAGAAAAAAAAGAAAGCATATGTATGATATAGTGAGAAAATGGAGCTCACACTCGAGGAGAACAAAAACATAAATTGAATTCATTTTATTGCAAAAAATAAAAACGTGGTTTGGTGCAGATGATATCCATACAGCCAAAAAGTAAGATCAAATTTTGATAAGCATGTAATGTAACTCGATTCGATTTTTATAACAGTAAACATATGCTGACTGCTTACATAAACAACATTTATATATTATTATTTGAGGATGAAACATCGAATGATGAATGCAATGATTGAGAGATTTACAAATGTTCCTCAAAAAAGCCTGAACTATCATATTTGAGAAAAGAATTATCCACCTTTTTCTTGTCGTAAAAATGGGCGCGGCCATTTGTAAATTATATGGGTCTGGCTTCCGGTCTCATCTGCGTCCACTCCTTCCAGCTATTTTTAGCTGAGCAAAACAGTTCGTTTTGCTGCTTGATATTGAAAGTTGGTGTGTCTTATCATATTATTTTAATGTATAATCTTAATTATGAACACACTGGTTTGTAGTGCAAACAGTTTTACCGTTTACTGCACGTTGTTATTCTCCTCGTTATTTACCTATAGCGGCTAATGAACCGGAAGTCTCACCCATAGGCTTACTTCCGCATTGAAGAAAAAGGTGGATACTAAAAGGCCTTTTACTTGCTAAAAAGTGTGAACTATCAGTGTAGAAGGCATGCCTAATATTGCGCACAACATTTTTTTCAGCAAAGCTATGAACATGCTGATCATTTAAATGCCTTAGAAATGTACAGTGGGTACGGAAAGTATTCAGACCCCCTTGAATTTTTCACTCTGCAAAAATGTCAACAATTCTGTGTTTTTCTGTCAATGTGGGGTGCTGTGTGTACATTAATGAGGAAAAAAAATTAACTTAAATGATTTTAGCAAATGGCTGCAATATAACAGAGTGAAAAATTTAAGGGTGTCTGAATACTTTCCGTACCCACTGTATGTAGCCTATTGAATGTGATTTATAAAGGACAAGACATAATTATTATTAATAACAAAATGTAGTATATGAAAGCCCACAATGGAAAACACACAGATGACTGTCATTGATAAAGAGCTGATATAAGCATGATTCTGATCTTTGAACTTTTGACAGGTCATAGCTGTAAACAAATAACACGATTTGCAAATGATTGGTTTATTTATGTCTTTGTTTATGGCCTTTTCATTGTAAAAATCTCAAATACTAAGAGATTTTTTATATAGTTTGCGAAAACCAAATGACAAATGTAGCTTGCTTACAATGCAGAACGTTACGTAACGACTGTAGAAGTAATCAGTCTGTCATTCTCATCACAGCCAGAAATAACAGCTAAACAAAAGCGTCGTTTGAAACTGGATATAAAGGATATTGGGATATAAAGCTCATGAACAGTCATGATGATGACAGGGAGTTTGTTGACAGTGCTAACGTTACTTTAAGATTTCTTTCGCATACAGACTGCGCTAACATATAGGAAATGTTACAACATGCATAGAAATGTTAAATAATTCAATACAGTGTTCATGTGCTTTAGCTAATACAGACATGCACAGAGATTTAAGTAGAAATATGGCAAAAATATATGGTGGAGGCCAAACTACTTACAAATTTCTGATTCGACGTCAGTGCCTAATGTCCTTGTTAAACAACTACAGACAGGGATGTTTCAAAACCATTCACTGCAAACACAAAGTAATTAAATCGACTAAACTAACAGTTCATATGATGTCGCATCAATAACAAAGCGTTCGTACGGAGATTACGCAATATCCGCCCTTTGAGCATTCTTGATGAGGTACGCAGTTTACGTAACGTTATGTCCTACATTCATCGCAGATTATGGCATAAAACAATCAACGGTGCTTTGTACGGATATTTTGATTTTGAATGCTTTATTTTCGTTATTTTTTTGACAACGGAGTGGTTACGAATAATAATAATAAACTTTTTGTATAGTGATGAATATATTCCAGTATAAAATATACTTATCACGTGATGCCCTTAGTAGTTGCATGTTTGACAAAACTGTACTAAATGCTACATATCTGATGACTGGCAGGGTATATATAACAAAATGGTCCAAGCTAAGAAATGATTGTGGAAAATGTAATGAATATTAAAAACTGTAGAATAGATGATGTAAATTGAAATCCTGAAAAGTTTGCGTAAAACGTTCGCGTAATCACAAATGACTGTGATTGGCCAATCCTGTATTTCCTTACCAGCGCTGAGAAAAGTAACATGTACCATGATACCACGTGACAACGTCGCCAATACATACTACTCTAGCAGAAGGCTAGTTGGTAGAGTAGTATATTTGTTTTTAATCCAAGATGGAGAAGACGCTGTTAATCGAATGGGTGGCTCGGTGACTCCAAGATAAGTGCAGAACAATCTCTTTAGTTCAGGGGATTTGGTTTGGAACAGTTCTTGTGCACAACAGTTAAGCATCCTTTGGCTTGCCTTGAAGGGATTACAAAACATTACGAACAAATTTGAAACGCTGTAGATTTGAATCATTGTCACATCTTTTTGTTTTTTCAAATGTAGGCTATTCACTTCTGAAATATAATGAAAAATTAGCCTAGATGTTTTAATACATGCTGATAAATACAGCAGAAAAATATAATCTAATGGCAAAACTTAATTAGAAGATACAATAAGGCCCCAGCCCCATGTGACCAGCCTTTTTGGAGCGTCTTGTCGCCCAAAACATTTTTATCAAGCGGTAAAAAAATCAGAGTTGAATCGTAATACAAATAAAATCTCTGAATTTTAATTTTATTTGTTATAATTGAGATTTTGTCAACCACTTTACGCCTTTAATATCTCAGATGTCTGACTTTATTTTTGCATATGAGAAATGCCTGATAAAAACTGACAAAACATTTTGCTTTGAATAGTCACCAAATATAAGAAAAAAGTAGCAATTGTGAGAAAAAAAAGTCAGAATTAAAAGAGTAAGCACACAATGGGTTTAACATATTTCACAACAATTTAGGCTTATATAAAACAGTAGTGCTGCAATAATACATGCATAATAATCCTATTACTAGTTTCGCTTCTGTTTCAGTTTTTATAACCATTTCTTACTATGTGTAAGTAAGTTGTTGTTTTTTAGCATGTGTGTTTGGCAGTGTTATTTTTTAGGATTACTGATAAATACTGCCATTTGATTTGTATTATTTGTATTTGTTATTTATTTTAATTTTAGTTAAATTATGTCTGTATAGGTCTTTTATTAAGTTTTTAGTTTTTTTATTTGAGTTATTTTAATACTTCAACAAACTAAATGGAAATGAAATAATATATATATATTGAATTTATAAATGTGTGTATGTATGTATGTATGTATGTATATATATATATATATATATTTATGTTAGAATCATTATTATACTCTTATACCTTTTGTTCTTTACTGTTTTGAATTGTTTTTAGCTTTATTTTTTGTTTTTCACTTAAATGTTAAGTTTTGAAATTTTGTTGTATGCATTTGTCATTTTTATTTAATCTCTTTATTTTTAAAATGTGTATAGGTAGTATTTATAAAGTTTTAGCTTTTAGTTTTGGATTTGTTTTAATACTACAATTGATTGCTTCTGTTGTCCTCATTTGTAAGTCGCTTTGGATAAAAGTGTCTGATAAATGACTAAATAAAAAAAAATAATAATAATAATAATTGGGCAGCATTTTAGCCATAAAGTACAAATTCATCCTTGTCAGATACTGCAAGTCTCCAAAGCAATATGTGAATGATTTACTAGTAGGAAAACTGAATACGGACCTACAATGAAACAAGTAAAGCAAGTGAGTGAAAGAGAAAAAGGCATTTTATACATTATGGATGGTAATAGCTCCTTAGTAAAACAAAGGCCTATAATTGAACCTTTTTCAGATTAACTTGAAATGTGTTTATCATTAAGATATTTTTAGGATGGACAAAATAATCTTCATTACAGGGTAGAGGCACAGGGAAGCTTGTCTTCCATTACCATCTTTCTTTACAGCAGTGTTAACCAGTGTTACAAATCAGTCCTGTTCCCCAGCATCTTAAAATGCATTTCACATTTCATTATCTTTTTATTTTGTACGGCACAAGGATTACATTGCAATTCAGTGCCTTTCAGCTGAGAGCTCCTTCACATTCTGTTTTATTGTTTCAGGCCATTCTTAACGTCCATTCCTCTTTGTGTGCATCAAGTAAAGAGTCAAAGGCGGCAATGCAGAGCTTGATCTGCCTCTCCAAGGCTGCCATTGTTAAATGGCTGGGTAAGTCTCAATGTCCAATGTCTCTTGTACTACCGGGCCACAGGGATTTGCTTTACAGGCACATTCTCTTGTGCTTGCTGGCTGGTGTTTGGTACATCTATGTTGGGATCGTCATCTACCTGGTAGCACTTTCCCAGGTTCTTGATGATGTTGAAGTTATAACGTGCAGTGTCCGCAATGCTGTTCTCCAGAAGCCAGCCATCAGACTCAGAGTCAGGGTCTCCTAACCTCAGCACATTCTCCATGGCTGTCTGAAGATAACGCACTCCTGTCAACACTGACACCTAAAGGAAGGAGAAAAGATTTAAGAAAATGAAGAGGCAATTAGTCTTTCTTGCTTTTAGAATGAGGGGTTGCAGTTTCAAATCTATCTCAACTGACTTTTTTATTTTTATTAAACCAGTTAAAATTGTATCTGTTTGTCAGTAGATGTCTGCAAATCCTTGCATTCGACTGGAACTGTGAGACCAATCCATACTGAAAAAATTATTATAATAGGAATAGATAGATAGATAGATAGATAGAGGGATGGTTTTTCCCAGTCATTTAAATTATTAACAGTGTTGAAAATAGTTTTGGCTGCTTAATATTTTTGTGAAAATAAATCTTTTGTAACATTTTAAATGTCACTTTGCTCAATTTAACACATCCTTGCTGATTAAAAAAATTAATAAAAAACCCTAAACTTTTAAATGGCAGTGTATCAGTTTCCACAAAAATATTAAGTAGCACAACTGTTTTCATCATTGATAATAATAATAATAATAAATCTGCATATTAGATTTCTGAAGGATCATGTGACATTGAAGACTGGAGTAATGGCTGCTTAAAAATTTAGCTTTGCATCACAGGAATAAATTTAAATTAAAAATATATGACAATAGAAAACAGGCTCAATATCACACCTCAAAAAGCCAGATGATGAGAACGATTAAGCCAATGGACTGCATTATCTGTGTGTAGTGCTCCAGCAGGGCTTGTCTGCAGCCCCTCCGGTTCAGGTTCAGCTCCTCCTTCTGGTAGTCGTAAGTATAGTGTGCTGAGTTGTTAGTGATTTGATGCTGGATGCAGGGCCGAGGAGAATGCAGGCCACAGCAGCTAAATGGCACTCCGTCGATCAGATACTTCCCCTCCACATTACTCCGCAGTCGCCTGAAGAATAGTAGAATGCATTAAAGAACTTTCTGCAGTATTAATAGTAAACCTACAGTGGTGGCCAAAATTATTAGAACAGTTAGAACAAAATTATTTTAAGTCAGTTATTTCTAGCTTGTGCTGTACTGTCATTAGGAAATAATGCTAAGCACCCTCAAACGAAATCAATAGCACCCTCAGTTAAAGATTTGGCAAACGGTGCGTTTTTGTTCAAGTGTGTTCAGCACGAATCATCTCATTAGAACCAAGTGTAGGCGCAAAGTAAATAAGAGATTCATTATAATGTAACTTTGTGAGGTCGCGATGAACTAAGATGAGTGACTGCTTTTTAGTGATTATAAGCAGAGCGCTCTTTGTGCCATAGCAATGGATGGACGGGAGTAAAACCTTCATATATATATATATATATATATATATAGTAGGTTAGAGGTTAGAGCACCCTCACTAATGTAAGAAGCACCCTCAGTGATTTGATTCTGGAGCCAGTCCTGTTTCCAAACATTAATTTAGCTATTAATTGCAGTAATCCAGTGAGATTTTTGAATGCACAAGGAGTCTGACAGCAGCCAGTGCTCCACACAGAGATCTGATCTGATCATCATCCAGTCTGTCTGGAATGACATGAAGAAACAGAACAAACTGAGACAGACTAAATCCAGAAGAGCTGTGGCAATGTCTCCAAGATACTTCAAGAAACCTACCTGCAAAGCTACAGTACTGTTAAAAGTTTTAGGCACTTGTGTAAAAATGCTGTAAAATGAAGATTCTGTCAAAAATAATGTCATAAATTGATTTTCTTTATCAATTAACTTCTATTAACTAAATTAATTCAACATTTGGTGTGATCATCCTTTGCGTTTAAAGCAGCTTTGGCCCTAGGTGCACTTGTGCATAGTTTTTCAGGTAGCTTTGCAGGTAGGTTTCTTGAAGTATCTTGGAGACATTGCCACAGCGCTTCTGGATTTAGTCTGTCTCAGTTTGTTCTGTTTCTTCATGTCATTCCAGACAGACTGGATGATGATGAGATCAGATCTCTGTGGAGCACTGGCTGCTGTCAGACTCCTGATATTTCCTACTTGACAGCAAAAGATAGAAATAACTGACTTAAAACCATTTTTTAGCGGGTGAAAAAACTAGTGTTCTAATAATTATGGCCACCACTGTATATTTACGGTATACCCAGTATATATATATATATAAGTAAATACTATGTCATCATTTACTCAACCTCATGTTGTTCCAAACTTGTATGGCTTTCTTTCTAGTGGAACACATTAAAAAATGTCTGTTGAAAGTCAGTGGGGTCGGGTGTTATTTTGGACTCGGCTGACTTTCATTGTATGGACAAAGTCAACTGAAACATTCTTCAAAATATCCTCTTTTGTGCTCCACAGAAGACAGAACATCATACAGGTTTGGAATGGCATGAGGTGAGTAAATGATGGCGCAGTTTTCATTGTTGGGTGAACAATGCCTTTAACCACGTAATATTAAAGTGCATTGTGGGTATAAATTGACTTACTCCACAACTTCGCTATCAGTCATATCCAGGTAGCGGTTGCTGATCCACTGAATGTGAAACCAGTCTCGATAGCCTCCGTTGCCACAGCACTGAAACTGCATTTGCAGCATGTCCATTGTGCGCTTGATGTAGCAGCGGCCTGGCATGTCCGTATCTTTATAGTAGCGAATGGCGTCACGCAAGCCCAAAAACAGTGACTCCTCCAGATCGTTACGCATGCTATAGCACATCAGTGCTCCCACAAGGATACAAAATGTAAAGAAAAAGGTACATATGATGTAAGGCAGCATCAGCAGCTTCCATCGCAGGAACTTGGTAGTGTCCACACAGTCATAGCAGATCTTTCCCCCCAGGAAGTTGATCGCACAGGCAGTCATGCCAACACAGATAAGCATGTTTGGCACTGACACAATCTCTTTTGACATCAGCTCCCGTCTCTTCACGATCTCCACCTTTAAGAACAGGCCCAGGCTGAAGAGCGTGACTCCAGTTACCACAGACACCCAGTTCAGGACCCATAAAACCTGGGCCAGTTTGTCTCTGTTTGTCTTCGTAAATGTCACTTTTAAGACTGCCATTGTAGATGGGAAGTGTTGCTTTTACCGTCTCAGCGGTAAAAATGTTTGTGTTTAGGTGTAAAGCTCATTTTATTTTAGGGTGATATAACATACTGGATAAATGGGAGAAGACAGGGAACATGTTCCACAGGGAGGAGGGAAGTGAACTTGGAGAGATGTTCAAGAGGGCCACATAAGCAGCTTAAGTTAGGTATTTTTACACTCCTGGATGACGGCCTTAGCTTCATAATAGCACAGGTACTGAAATCAAGTTGAAAATGTAACAAAATAAATGCATGGATAGTTTACAATGTAAGAAAATGGCTATTTAATATATACTGTACTGTATATATTTGTATATTTCTATAACTACTATATACTAATATAATGATACTTACTGAAGGATTATTTCTGAGTTGAATGTGCAAGCTTATTTTAGTTCAGTAAGTATAGAAATGTTCGATTATTTTGTTAATATATTTATGTTTTACTGTGGCTCATAGTTGTATTAAGTTATTTATTGTTTTTATACTTACTGAGTATGCATATGAAGTTAGGGTGTACGTAATCAAGACATTGTCAGCTTGTCAAATGTGAAGTGTATTCCATGTACACACTGAAAAAACATTATAAATTATAATTTAATAAATTATAAATAGCATTTTTTAACATTAGATGTTACAGAAGGACATTTGTTGTTATTCTAGGCATTATTATATTTTAATACACTTCTTAGTTGTATTCCCACAACCCCCACCCACTTAAAACCACATAACTTACCTACCCAGATCTCAAATAGCCGCATATGGGCTCGTAATCCATGGACCTTGATTGTAGACGCTGCCATATTCCCTTTTTTGCATATTTCAGGCAAGGGACCACAGAAGAGGTGAGGAGCAGGTTTAGAGTGAATTATGTCCAGACTCACTGTGACCTCCACCTAATCCATTTATCCTCAGGATTTAACAGAACACTTCCAAGCCATCTGGGCCAATCCCAAGCGAATAACATCAGTGCCCCCCCCCCTCCCACAATAATAATAAATAATGAGATATGTATTTATAATGTGTGAAATAAACCCCACTTCTGCGTAAAAATGAGGGTCGTTTTTGGCTTTGGTCTCTAAACAAAGAGCAGAAAGGCTTATTGAGAAAATGCAAATTCATTTTCTGCCAGCAGGTGGTGCTTTTCGCCAGGAATATAGCCGTTTCCCCAGTAACTGCAGTAAACAAAGTAGCGCAGCACCTGACTTTGAAACTTGCAGCGCTCATATTTAATCAATTAAACCATAGCCTTTTGAAGTGTAAGCTATATCTCAATTTACATGCATATTTAGTTTTTTTCACTGGAGCACCACCTGAGTCTTCTCCTCCCATTTCTACCAGTGATCATTGTTTCCTTCCCGGGGTAGGCCTACTACCTGCGCACATATCAATAGCATCACTGGGCTGTAGGTTGCCAAGTTGAGGGCACAAATGGGTTGAAATTTGTATGCGTCGATCGTGTGAGAAGGATGCGTTTCATACAAGATCTGGCAACTGGACAACCTTGGAATTTGTTGTCGTGATTATTCATATAATGAGGTTTGGCCCATACAAATTATGGGAGTTTTACAGGAAGCGAATGTAGAAAACATATAAAATACGTCCAGTGGGATTTTTTTTATAGAACGATTAAAAATACGGGAGAAATACAGGAAAATATTTAAACGGGATGATAGCGGGATATACGGTGGGCGAGAGGTGCAGAACAAATCACAATTCTGAAAACAAAATAACAAATTACAAACGCAAATGCAAGTCTACAAAACAAAATAACAAGTCAGAAAGCACAACGACAAATCCGAAAACAAATTAACAAGTCAGAAAACACAACGACAATTCAGACAAACCGGAAAAGGTAGGTATAGTTTGAGACAGCGCCATTGGTTTGGGATTACTCACCGCTGACTGGACGAGACATTTGTGAATAAAAAAATACGGAGTGTCTATATTTAGTTAAAAGTGGCTGTGACTCATCAGCTCCAGTGACGCAGATGGATAAGCGCTAATCGTTGGCAATTTGACGCGATCGACCCGGGTTCGATCCCACCTTTTGCCGAACTTTTTTTTCTCACTTTTCAAATCTCGTATCACATCATAAAGGCATTTATTTTAAATAAAAATTAAGGAAAAAATCAAAAAGTTGAAAATAAAGTATCGGGTAGGGTTAGGGTGGGTGTAGGGAGGGCTTTATTGTACCAATAAGGTGGCATCCATTTAATAATTAAAATTATAATTTACACTCAATACGTTATTATTGCATACTGTTTTATAATGTACTACAATACTGACGTGCAGATAATTGCCACTATTTGCAACAAGTAGTATACTTGATAGTAGAAATCCTGCTATTTTAACATAGTGTAACTAGGTATTTGCACTTAGTGTAAATAGCATATTGCTAAAAAATACTGCTATTTTCACTTAGTCTAAATAGAATCCATTGCTAATACGAGATTTGAAAAGGGAGAAAAAAAAAAGTTCGGCAAAAGATGGGATCGAACCCGGGATGATCACGTCAAAAAGACAAGGGCAAGTGCTTATCCATCTGCGCCACTGGAGCTAATGTTAAACAGCCACTGTTAACTAAATGTAAATAGACACCCCGTATTTTTATTCCATAGTAAGGGCAATTCATATAAAACATTTAAACTGAGCTACTTTAATACCATCTCCAAACTTTCTACCACGACTCTGCTGTTCTTCGGCTGGTTCTTCTCTGTATACGTTGATTGACAGATGTCTCGTCCAGTCAGCGGTGAGTAATCCCAAACCAATGGCGCTGTCTCAAACTATACCTACCTCTTCCGGTTTGTCTGATTTGTCGTTGTGTTTTCTGACTTGTTAATTTGTTTTCGGATTTGTACTTGTGCTTTCTGACTTGTTAATTTGTTTTCGGATTTGTACTTGTGCTTTCTGACTTGTTAATTTGTTTTCGGATTTGTACTTGTGCTTTCTGACTTGTTAATTGTTTGTCTGAATTGTCGTTGTGTTTTCTGACTTGTTAATTTGTTTTCGGATTTGTACTTGTGCTTTCTGACTTGTTAATTTGTTTTCGGATTTGTCGTTGTGCTTTCTGACTTGTTATAATGTTTTCTGAATTGTTGTTGTGCTTTCTGAATTGTTATTTTGTTTTTTAGACTTGCATTTGCATTTGTAATTTGTTATTTTGTTTTCAGAATTGTGATCTGCTTTGCACTTTACGGCCACCGTAGGGATAGAATGGTAAAATACGGGAGAATCCCGGGAAAAACGGGAGGGTTGACAGGTATGGTTCAAAGATGCTGTGCATGCAGGGGTGACATTTTAGTCGTCGTCCAATAACATGATGCAGACTTAGCTGAACATTCCCCGTCATGCGCAGTAGCCAAATGCAGTCGCCGGAATGATGGCCATCGATAATTTTCTCTTTGGCCAGTGCATCCTTTATTTTTTTTTAGCATTTCTTTTCAGTTTCATCGCCGTTGTTCCGCTCTCTGAAAACAGCGATGACTCCTAGGCAGCAGCAGTTTTAACATTAAGTGACATGACATCTGATGCACAGATGCCATTGGCACATGCCACTATGCTCAGTGACACTTCCGGTTTTCAGTGGACTTGTCACTAAAACCTGTGGCTTTGTCCAAATACCCACACTTGCAGTCTTTACACTTTACCACTTGATTACTTAAATGACGTATTTCCAGTATTTGGCCGAAGTCTTCAAGTGGATGTGAAGACCACAAGTGTGTGTCGAACTTGCAAGTGTTTACACAGCTTTATTTTAATTTTAATTTGACATAATTTGCATTTTAAAATCAACTTCTAAATGTCTGTTCAGTAGTCCCTATAACATGACATAATTTTAATTTGTGGTGCTTCTAATTAAATGATAAAAAGCAGTTGCAAATGTTGTACAAAATAAATATCACCACAACTCATCTTTGCACCAATAAAAGTAAAAACACAGTTTTTCTACCAAATTATTTGTAATATCTAATTATTATATTAATATTTAACCTACATTGGAAAGGTTTCCGTGACCTCTCGCGAGATCTCGGCAAAAAGTCTCACGATTTATTTCAAGAACATGATGCATGATGGGATACACTTAGCCTTGAATAGCGCTCTGGAGCGGTATTCGAGATAGTGTGGATGCTGTTGTACATCAGCTTGTTAACTGCTTTTTTAATGGAGACGTTCGTTGTTAAGCAGTTTAATGAGATTAGAAAATTCCACGGACTTTAACCCCCCCCCCCAATATTTACTTGATATTTTGTTAAGCTACATACTAAGCTACTGTTAATAAATATGCCACAGCTTGTCAGTGTAGCATTAATGGCTTGATAATGACTAATGGTTACTGCTTTGACATTACAGGGACTGATGAACACACTCAGCTCCTTATTCAGTGGAGAGTGGCTAATGAAGCCCTCTTCACTGGAAGGCGTAATGCTGCCATCAAAGGTTTTGAGCAAGTAACTTAAACAAGTTATATAAAATGTACTTTTATTCAGGTGCTGTTGACACTGAACGTAGTAAATACTAACACGTCAAGCAAAGGTCTTACTGGCTTCTTTTTATGCTTGATTTCTGCATTTATTGTGACACGTCAATGGACTGCGTCTCGTGTCAGTTGCCGCGGTGCGTGTCGCATCTTCGGTAGTGACTGACACCTGCCGCTGGGTGTCGCTGCATAATGGAGATTGCGTGACACGCACTTAACGGCAGAACGATATTGAATTAATTAACAGTATGTTGCTGTCAAACATACGATTTATTACATCGCGGAGTTCATTTGTACAACAGATATTGAGTTCCTATATTAAGATTAAAATGTGTCTTATGCTCCTTAATGAGTATTTTTCATTGTAAGTTTATTTCCAGTAGCTAGTTCCAGTTTTGTGCAATGCATTCAAATACGTAAATACGCGATTTTTCATTTGTGCATAGATTTGACAGTTCAGCTGTATCATTTGTAATTATAAAATAATATAGAGACTATGCAGAGGCCATAAAAAAAGAAGATAAATAAGCGTTTTAATCAAATGTGCCACCACTAACTGATACTTGCCAATCAGGAATTAGCCTACATATAAATATAAACTGATGAGAAACGCCACAAACCATTATGATGTCTACTATTCTAATAAAATATTAAAGCCAGATGATAATCTGGCGCTGGCCAATGTTAAATTTATACTGACGCCTACCGACGTGCACGCAGCGTCATACAAAAATAAAGCTAACCGGCTATCCAAATGACACTGCTGAACTGTAGGATTTTCATTGGCATGTCTCAGTGGAGAGTGGCATGTGTCACTAAAAGTGTCACTGAAACTTGTGACACATGCAGTGTTGCCAACTAATTTTCAGGGGAAGTTGCTAAAGGAAGGTCGATTTGTTGCTAAATGATGTTGTGATGACATTGCGTGATGACGTCATTACGTAATCACATGCAAAATTGTCAAATCTCAGCAAAAACATATATATTTTATATATGTTCATTTAGATTTGTTCGTAGCAGTATAAATGCATAATATAATATTAAAATATAAATAACTTTTTTAATTCATTGAATTATCGAAAACTTACACATTTTTGAACGATTGTAATTTAAGTTTTATACTTTTAAAGTAGTTTATTAGTAGTTAGTATGCTGCACTCTTAAGAAAAGTAAAAAGTAATGCACAATCTACTGTGTTAATATGAAGGAATTTTCTGGCTTTATTTTTCCACAGGTTTTTGTACCTGCATTTTTAATTACGCATTGTATTTTGTGTTTTCGTGTTACAACGGATAACGGATAATATCCTGGAAAGTTACTAGCACCTTTTCCATTTTTCTGCATATTTTTCTTACTGTGTACTAACTCATCAACAATCATAGGTACAAGCTACTAACAAAGTGTCTCATAAATGAAAAATAACAGTATTCAATTATTATTATTATTACTATTAAATTAAACAATTGCAAATAGCAGCTAACTTAATTCCTGTAACGTGTGTACTGCTAGGCATCTTTGGTTTCCTCTTTTTGTGTAATTTAAATGGTAAATTGTGCCTTTTTATCGTTTGAGTCACTTATCAAAAGTTGCTAAAAGCTGCCAAATAAATTTAAAAAAAAAAGTTAAATTTGTTGCTAGGTGCTTTTGGAAGAAAAAGTTGCTAGGGTAGTCTGAAAAGTTGCTAAATTTAGCAACAAAATTGCTAAGTTGGCAACACTGGTCACATGCCACTCTCCACTGACACATGCCACTGAAAACCGAAATTGTCACTAAGCATAGCGGCATGTGCCAAAATAACTTTTTTAATTCATTGAATTATCGAAAACTTACACATTTTTGAACGATTGTAATTTAAGTTTTATACTTTTAAAGTAGTTTATTAGTAGTTAGTATGCTGCACTCTTAAGAAAAGTAAAAAGTAATGCACAATCTACTGTGTTAATATGAAGGAATTTTCTGGCGTTATTTTTCCACAGGTTTTTGTACCTGCATTTTTAATTACGCATTGTATTTTGTGTTTTCGTGTTACAACGGATAACGGATAATATCCTGGAAAGTTACTAGCACCTTTTCCATTTTTCTGCATATTTTTGCCAATCAGGAATTAGCCTACATATAAATATAAACTGATGAGAAACGCCACAAACCATTATGATGTCTACTATTCTAACGTGATTTCTGAAACTTACACCAACCATTCAGAAGTGTGCTTGACCTTGACAGGCTTTTCACAACGCAAAGTAATGTAAGGCTGTAATGTAATGTAAGTCTATGCTATATTAAACAAAGTTTGTACTTATTAACGTGTCTGGAAATCAAATCCTTTGACAAAACATTCAGGCATCTCCAGAAGAAATGCATGCTCATACAATGCAATATCACACTGTGTATATATATATATATATATATTTTTTCCACAGGTTTTTGTACCTGCATTTTTAATTACGCATTGTATTTTGTGTTTTCGTGTTACAACGGATAACGGATAATATCCTGGAAAGTTACTAGCACCTTTTCCATTTTTCTGCATATTTTTCTTACTGTGTACTAACTCATCAACAATCATAGGTACAAGCTACTAACAAAGTGTCTCATAAATGAAAAATAACAGTATTCAATTATTATTATTATTACTATTAAATTAAACAATTGCAAATAGCAGCTAACTTAATTCCTGTAACGTGTGTACTGCTAGGCATCTTTGGTTTCCTCTTTTTGTGTAATTTAAATGGTAAATTGTGCCTTTTTATCGTTTGAGTCACTTATCAAAAGTTGCTAAAAGCTGCCAAATAAATTTAAAAAAAAAAGTTAAATTTGTTGCTAGGTGCTTTTGGAAGAAAAAGTTGCTAGGGTAGTCTGAAAAGTTGCTAAATTTAGCAACAAAATTGCTAAGTTCGCAACACTGGTCACATGCCACTCTCCACTGACACATGCCACTGAAAACCGAAATTGTCACTAAGCATAGCGGCATGTGCCAATGGCATGTGTGCGTCAGATGTCATGTCACTTAATGTTAAAACTGCCTCTCCTTAGGGGAAATGCCTGCTGTTTACTGAGGGAATGTGGCAGAATGAGAACATGAGGATGGGGAAACAGCACTTTATAGTTGAAGAAGGGGACCAGAGTCATCCTGCAGCTTCATCACTTTTGTGGGCATCGTGTCTCTCATCCTGTCAGGTGTGGCGGACCTTCCTTTCTTTTGCACTGCAAAGGCCACGACGAGTAGGCAACCCCTCATTCACTTAGACCATATTGCATATTAAAACATCCCAATCAGTAAATTGTTATCATACATGTTTATTTTATGTCTTTACATCTCTTGCAGCTCTCTTTTCCATGACTTTTTTGGAAATGCAACTGGAATTTTAATTTTTGGTAATATTATAGCACCTCATACATCCTAAATTTCTCTTTGTTTTCATATTTATTATAATGTAAAGCTGAACTGGCTTTTAGACATGCTAGTGCAACCTTTCGTCTCCTCCGCTAAATGGATTTGCAGTTTCATTGTCTCGATCACCATCAAGTGGCTGAAAAAAGAAATTGCTACACATACAGCTTTGGTAATTTTCTTGTTTTTTGATCAGATTGTGACTGTTGATATTATGTTGATCATATTGATCCTTTGGTGATAATCCCACATAAACACTCTAAAAAAAGTACAAACATAAAACATCATGTAGAAAACAAACATATTCAGTATAATTACGTTAACCTGACTACATTATTAGGTCAAGTCAGGTAAAAATAATGGAGGTTGATTAAGTTGTTTATTCAGCAATAAATGCAGCAGAAAATATATTCTATCAAATT
This sequence comes from Sinocyclocheilus grahami, assembly GCF_001515645.1. Lineage (NCBI taxonomy): Eukaryota > Metazoa > Chordata > Actinopteri > Cypriniformes > Cyprinidae > Sinocyclocheilus > Sinocyclocheilus grahami. The sequence goes on from NW_015506570.1 coordinate 71,999, forward strand.
ATACAAATGGTTCAAAAAAGCTTTACACTTACAATTCCATTTACCAGTTAGCACACCACACACCTAAGTGGTTTAATATATATGAAGACTTCAGATGCAAAAGCCTCTAGTGCTGTCTGAAATTTTCCTCTAAAATGTGCATTTTTATCAGGCTCCTATATTTTTGTTCTGTTGTTTCACTTAGAAAATGACCTATACATTGCCATTAGAATAAAATTACTGAACCTAAACATAGGAGCCTGATAAAAATGCTAATTTTAGATGAAAATTTTAGATGGCACTTATATATTATTACACAGATATTTTACATAGGCTAGATTATTGTCTCTGGACTTATGGCTTCTCTGATGTCTTCATTTCTCCGTTGTGAACATTAAAGGGGTCATATGACGTTGCTAAAAAATAACATTATTTTGTGTATTTGGTGTAATGAAATGTTTATGCGGTTTAAGGTTCAAAAAACACATTATTTTCCACATACTGTACATTATTGTTTCTCCTCTATGCCCCGGCTTTCTGAAAAGCATCGATTTTTACAAAGCTCATCGTTCTGAAAAGAGAGGTTTGCTCTGATTGGCCAGCTTTCTAGTGCGTTGTAATTGGCCGAATTCCTCAAGCGTGTGACGGAAATGTTAAGCTCTTGCCATATTGCGATGCCTTGTCCAAGCAGCAACCTTCTCTCTCTGAAACCAACACGAAAGTGACTAAAACTGCAATTCATCGACTGGCCTCCAACAGGGAGCCAATCCCATAGACTCCCCATGTTAAAATGCCCAACTTTACAGCATAAAAAAAAAGTTTACATCCTGGTAAAAAAAAAGTGGTTTTGATCTGTATATAGATCATTTTGCCCTTCATGACAACTTTGAGGGGCGTGAATTTTTGTATAACTGATCCGTTTAAATTATATTAAGCTTTAACGTTCTGCATAATTAAGGGCGTGGCCACTTGAGTGACAGGTGGATTGCCGCTGCTGTCACCACCGTCGAGCTATGTGGGCATGGTTTCAGCAACTAGCTCCCACCTCTTTGCCCATTTTTGATTATCCGGGAGTGATGCGCAGTGAAGCGCTGCCAAGATGGCGATGGCCCGCTCCGCCCACTTTGAACTTCAAAAACGCTCTGCAGAAACCTATGGGTGACGTCACGGACACTACGTCCATGTTTTTATACAGTCTATGGCCGTGTCCCGGCACGACAAGACAAAACCAATAAAACCCATTATAAACGAGGCATTTGTTGCATCCAGTGGGGACATAATTACTGATTATAATTACTTATACTGTCTTTTTACGTGCTGCGTTGCATCGCGCCACGTAAACCATAAAACCATGTCTGCATTTGTGATCAGAGAAACGACAAACAAGCGCTACTCTACACTGCTCAAAACTCACATTTGAATCATCAGTGGCAAATCCTTTAAATATGAAAACGTACTTACAGACTGTGAGTCAGCATTATTTGTCAGCATCATAGACTGTATATGGTCAGTATGCGCACCGAAGGGGAAACAGGGGAACTGAATTCACCAGAACACCGGCATTGTAGGCTACTCTCCCAGGAAACAGTCCTCGTCCTCCGTAAAATGCGTTGCACACATCTGAATATTTGGGTTGAACTGTTCTGGAACAGTGTTGTAAATACAACTTAACCACTGATTTCTAGTTGTGTCCTCTTTTGGAAGACCAAACAAAGTAGTTTCGCTTTCACAACGAAACACAGAGCGTTTCCACGACATGGCGGCAGCGGCAACAATACTACAGCAAGAATCAAAGTTAAGCCTTCTTTCTTTGCATATACATTTGGGCGGTGTTATGCAAATCTTCCCACACAGTGATGTAGACATGTGAGGGCGTGTTAAAACAAGGCGTTTTAGGAGGGCGTGGACAAGTCTTAACTTTTATAAAGAATATCTCTTTGGGTTTGAGACTTTAGTCTTTGCAACTTTAGGAATCTTATCTATTCACGAACAGCTTGTAACATTCCAAAGAGAAAGGAAAACTTGAAATCACATCATATGATCCCTTTAATTATGTGTGGATGAAAGGAGAAAAATAAAGCACCTTCTTGTGCACTGTGCTAAGATCTTGTACCAACTGATGCGCCACACAGCAATGAGTAAAGCCGGACTGCCCGAAATCTATAGCCCCGAAGTAGACGGCATTGAAACGAGTCAGTATTAAAAAAGGGTTCGAGCCGTCGTTTTTAGAATAACTGCCGTATTTAGAAACTTGCTTTACGACTATGTTTACAAATGCGGGGTACCAGAGAATTAAAAAAGTACTTGGTAGAATTAAAAAAGTACCTCTCCGCACTTGGTGGGTCTCGTGCAACTTGATGTTTGGCCACAAAGAACAGTTTAATCATCATGACCACATTGGTCCACACGACAATTTGTAACGTGGCGATGCTGAAGGCAAATAGCTTGTTAGCTAGTGTAGTTGGGATCAAATTCGCCACAAGTTGGAACAGAACACTAGCATGGAACCAGCAGTACAGACACCAATGACTAGAGTATGGAAGCCCGTTTCCGCCACTGAATAAAATAATATAATTCTAAGTCATTATAATGAGAAACTTTCTCGAAATAATGACGTATTTTCTCATAATAATGACTTAGTTTCTCGTAATAATGAGAAACGTTCTCGAAATAATGACTTAGTATCTCGTTATAATAACTTGTTCCTGCATGGCTTTGACCAACAGATGGCGCTAGCGTGCTGTCACTCTTGCGTTGCGCAGGATCATCGAAATACACATCTATAAATTAAGTTTATATGTGTAATGGCTTTCATTTCTTCATAAAATGCCTGGATTTCTTAACTGAAATATTGGTCTGGAATGTTTGAAGCCGTAACTATCTGGCAGAGTAACTATTACTCAAAAGACTACATACAGATAATTTATCTGAAATCGTTATTTAATGACAGACTATAGCATTATACACTTAAGATTACAGAACAAAGCAATGTTAGCGGTGTTCCTGCATGGCTTTGACCAACAGATGGCGCTAGCGTGCTGTCACTCTTGCGTTGCGCATGCGTCGAGTAAGTCTTTTTTTCCGTCATTATTACGAGAAAGTTTCTCATTATTATGAGAAACTAAGTCATTATTATGAGAAACTAAGTCATTATTTCGAGAGAGTATCTCGTTAAAATGAGATACTAAGTCATAATTTTGAGAAAGTTTCTCATTATTATGACTTACAGAATTATATTTTTTTATTCAGTGGCGGAAACGGGCTTCCATACTAGAGAGCGCGAGACAAAGCTTTTGTAGTAGAAAGGATAACACACGGCGCAGTATTTATCAAACTGGGCAAACATGAACGTTAAAAGGTTTACACCAAGGAAAGACGGTAAAATATTATATGTTCCGTTTCTGGATGGGAATCCCTCTTGAATGTCAAAAAGACCCGAATAATAAGCGGTCAGGCCCGTAATAATGTCACACATGCTTGTGCTCGGCATAAACACAAATCTGTTCTGAATTCGGAGATGCTTCGTTTTTAGGATTCCGATGACTACAGATCCTGAGAGCAGAACCGCACTTGTGGCGAATATGATGTGGTAAGCATATGAAGTAGTGTCCAGGTTCAGAGAAGTCTACAGAGAGTTGAATATGAGAAAAATGGTGGCATTTGCGAAGAGAATCTGCGCGTTCATACTAAAGTCAACAACTCAAATCTGATTTATAAAGTGGAAAGCAATTTTTAAAGGCGAAATAAATCATGTCAGACCCCCAAGAGAGCCATGTGTGACAGGTCTTGTTCGGCCTTCTCTAGGGACAACTCTTGGCTGCTATTTGTTTACTGATCCGAACTGATGTCAACTGACGTTGGGCTTATTTAATGGTCTGTTTGTTAGTTTAAAACAGGGCCTTTTACACTGATGGCAGTGGTAGCTTGTCCAGGCCTATGCTAAGATAAAAATTATGTTTGAGATTATATGCTTGGTGTGTGGGGTGGACAAATGTAGGTTACTTATCCTACTGCACATATGACCATATCCATCTGAATATAAAAACCGTAGTTATGATTTATTTATAAAATGACATTTTGGGTGAATTCAATTAAATTGGACCACTCTTTCGCAAATACTTTTGAGCAGCATTAAAATATCACTATTTTCCAGATGGCACTTTGTTTATTAAAAGTAAAATCTCCAATCTCGTTTTATGTTGAAGTTGTCATAAAAGCTAGTGATACAAAATGGTTATGGTACAATGGCTTTCAACCCACTAGGGGGCCTCAACAAACTTCATGGGGGCATGAGGATGACTTAAATAAATTAAATTAATATATTACTATATATAAAAATATATGTTAATATTATTAATAATATATTGAATCTAACTTAAATGCTGAAAACAAAATATGATATTTTAGTTAATATATCATCATTTCCAGTTTCTTTTAATAACACAGTTGTAAAACAGCAGCGTTGTCATAATTACAGCAGAAGGAAATGTTTGAAGGAAATGTCTTACCTTTGAATATTGTGTTGGAAGAATTTTTACATTTAGATTACTTTAGATTATTAGTTTACCTTCCCCTCATCTAACACACACTTAAAGTTAATATTCAAAAACAATAATTTAAGTGTAATCTTTAGCAGACATCAAAATGTTGTGTAAATGTTTAGCATTTATAAGTCAGTTTAGTTTTTAGTGTTTAGTGTGATGTTATCAAGACAAAATGGAATTTTCATTTTAATATTTGCCATGCATTGGTTATAACATTTGATGTCACATTAAAATTTCACAATGAAACTCTGCTTTCTGAGCATAACATAATGCCAATGTGTTTTCATAAAATGTTAAAAACCTGACAGACCATTTTAACCATTTCCTTACATGGCGTTATATTCATAAAACGTCCTCATGACCCTAACCCCATGAAAATTATGCTAATTGTATACATGTGCGGTTGTCTGATTCTTTTGTAAATTAAGGAGGCTGAATGAGTCCAGGTCACTCTCAAAGGGAGCTGAATAGGCCCTCACCAGACTCTCCTTTTTGAACCTCATCAACAACCTCTCATCCATCCAAACAAATTAGTCAAGTACCACTGGGAAAATATATTTTTTAAATGCTCTTTACAAGTATATGTTTATTTTGCTGTTGTCAGATCATATCAGGGCACACAAGTGGTAAAGTGCATACAAAAACAAAAAGATGACTAATTATACCCAAGGCACATTCACAGTCACATCACTGCCCCCTGATAGCAACTTTCCTCAAGATATAGAATAACAGACCAATTCGGCCCACAGAGAGTTAGTGCAACCCTAAACTTGTTTGTTACTAGTTGATAAGGGATGTATTTTCAACGGAGAAATATAATCTATACTTAAAAGGTTTTGGGATGTGAGATTATCACTGCACGGCATGGTAATATATTCTTTTAAGTAAATACCTTGATATGAACTAAAGTTCACAATGATCAAAAGGGCAAAATAATGTCCAACATTTTACTTCTTGAACCAGACCTACTAGTCTTAAATGACAATCCACTCTGATATCAGTCACAGGAGGGATTTTATTAGATCTGTAAGCATTCAATTAAAATAAAGACAGAGAAATAACTAAACCAGATCAATGTGATTATAATACTGTATGATGTTTATAGTCTGTGTTTGGGTGCTAAAGCTCAATAATGGCTCTCTAACATGGGTTTGTGATCTGTGATTAGCTTGTCACAATGAGTTATGGGTTAGTCAGTGAGTTGTTTCTCCTCTGCAGTGAAACAAGTGAGTGTGAATGACATTGATCGTTGTGCAGGTCAACTACATCAATTCACATGAAGTCAGTGAATACACACACTATCACTGCTGACAGTCATGAACCCTTACACATGATTATGATTATGAACTGATTGTTACATTAAAAAAATGCATGTGGTATATTGAAAAAGGTGTTAAATACTCTTGTATACATTATATAAATTTTCCCCTCAAAATCAGTCAAATTACAATAAAACTTTATAAACAAAGAAAGGCAAACTTACATATTCACTTACAAATGCATATATTTTTCTCTGCACATCCTCAGTCTACAAGCTCTAATTTGCAGCAATTTGTAACTACAAATGTGGGTTAGAACATGGCGTATGTCAGGAACAATCCAGACCTTTACTTTACACATGAAATATATTTTTTTGTTAGATTTTCAGTTTCGTTACAGATCTGTCTCAGAGGCTAAAAATGTCACAGAGCCTCTCACAGAAGAATGCGGAGGAGCTATTGTTGAGTTCAGTACAGACAACATTCCATTCATCTCCCTCCCATTTCTCTACTGGCCTAATGATGATTTCATAGATACAGCATTTGTGTCATTTGCGATTCGTTTTTACCAGTTTGCTGTTTTCTGATATTTTAAAGTTGCTTAGCAGCACAAGATAAATATACATATTTTTTAGAAATAAACAATGTAGGCTGTTATTCCAGTTTCTATTCTATTAGCAGGTCAACCTGAGTTTGTCAGGACACTCAGAGAGGAGATATGCTTCATTTAATTATTTGTGTTATGTATTATGGGTTGATCTCATAGAGGATTGAAGCGGCACACATTACACACTACATTGTAGGTAAATACTTGGCCTGCAAACACTTCTGTTTCTCTGTGTGCATCTCGAAAAACAAACAAAGAAATGTTATCTGATGCTACCACCGGACCAACTGTAGCTCTACCGCACAAGCAAGTTTAGCCAAAACATGGACATCACTGTGAGCTTCAGTCACATGCAAGTGTACACACACACACAATGGGTTTCCATGTTTCATGGGGATGTTACACACTACCAGTCAAACGTTTTGAACAGTAAGATTTTTTTTTTAAAGAATTCTCTTCTGCTCACCAAGCCTGCATTTATTTAATCTAAAATACAGCAAAAGCAGCAATATTGTTAAATATTTTTACTGTTTAAAATAACTGCTTTCTATTTGAATATATTGTAAAATGTAATTTATTCCTGTGATCAAAGCTGAATTTTCAGCATCATTTACTCCAGTCTCCAGTGTCACATGATCCTTCAGAAATCATTCTAATATGCTGATTTGCTGTTCAAGAAACATTTATTATTCTTATCAATATTTAAAACAGTTGAGTAAATATTTTTTTCAGGATTATTTGATGAATAGAAAGATCCAAAGATCAGAAGTTATCTGAAATAAAAAGCTTTTTTTAACATTATACACTATACAATTCAAAAGCTTGGAGTCAGTATAATTGTTTAATTTTTTAGAAATTAATACTTTTATTTAGCAAGGATGCTTTAAATTGATCAAAAGTGATGATAAAGACGATAATGATGATAAAGATAAAGTGATGATTTATAATGTTACAAAAGATTTCTTTTTCAGATAAATGTGGTTCTTCTGAATATTCTATTCATCAAAGAAACCTGAAAAATTATACTCAGCTGTTTTCAACAAAATAATAATAATAAATGTTTTTTGAGCAGCAAATCAGAATATTAGAATGATTTCTGAAGGATCATGTGACATGTAATGATGCTAAAAATTCAGATTTTAAAATATATTCAAATAGAGAACATTTATTTTATTATTTTGCTGTTTTTGCTGTACTTTGGATCAAATAAATGCAGGCTTGCTGATCAGAAGATAATTATTTTAAAAACAGTAAGTTCTTTTTTTTGAACTTACTGTTCAAAAACTTTTGACTGCTATCTTTCTATCTATCTATCCTCACACATCATTTTATATATATATTACAAATTACAATGTTTGGCATTATATCTTCAGCACAGTTTAAGGGGTTAAACAACTCAATTAATATACAACACAAATAATGTCTTAAAAATAAAGTTTCCAAAAAGGTTTTTTCTTTCTAGTTTTAAACAGTCATTTTTGTTTCACAAAGAACAAAAATATAAAAATAAATAATATATATACACACAGCACACTGTTAAAAAATAATCCCTAATAAGTCAGTTTATATGCATGGTATAATAAAGATTATACATAGTCTACGCTGTTCATTTTAAGAATATTGTATGGTAGAGACATAAATAATATTCTTTTAAATTTACATAAAACACTACATTTAAAACAGCATTAATTCCCTACTTGAAAGCCCACATTGCAATTTGCTTGACAAATGCAGTTCATATTATGAATAAGAGAAAAAATTCATTGAGAGCATAAAAATACTCTGCCTATTGAGACACATGAATAGGTTTAAAATAACAATCGCCTTAATGTTCAGCTTTAAGAGTTTCAAGCTGATGTCACTGTATTCTTTAGAAAAGGATTCTCTCTGGATTCAAAAAGACATATGAATGCCATTCTACAGGATATACTTGTAAAGATGCCATCCTGTAACATGCAAAGTCTAATCTGAGGTTGTTGTCTACACAGCAGACCTGTTCTTTGCGGTCACAGTGAAACTAAACTAACTGCTAGCATTCCTCTGCTTTCAGATGTGATGGAGGGCCATAGCATATGAGGGCATTTTTAAGAATTGTCTCAAAACCATACTTGTTAGACTCAAGTATAAATGAGTCATATGCAATTTATCATTTTCTGATTCACAATCTGAAGTCTGTTCTCTGAAGTTAAGTACAAAACTACAACGGCATCTTAAATATAAACCAAAGTATTGAAACAAATTGAGTAATATAAAAATCTATAAAGTCTTAGACTCCATTAGGGCTCTTTGGCAAGAGGATGTGGAAGAGGAGATATCAGATGAACTATGGGAAAAGATCCTCAACAGGGTACACGGATCGTCTATATGTGCCAGACATTCACTTATACAATGAGTCAACCGGAGTTGACCGAAGTGTTTTACAACACTATACCAACAATAGGCAAATTGCAAAATTACACATTAAATATACACAGAATACACACAAGCTGTTCCTGAGAACAAATTCAAAGACAATTTGTCATGGGATATCGAACGCCAATGAAAATAAACTGGTCTTTAGAATGGATTTAAAAACAGACAAGGTTGGGGCAGTTCTGATGTGAGAGGGGAGACTATTCCAAAGTTTTGTGCCGACAACAGAAAAGGCACGGTCACCTCTCGTTTTTAGCCTTGTCCTAGGAACATGCAGCAGGTCAGAATTAGTAGATCTTAGTGATCGCGACAAAGTATGAGGCTGTAACAACTCGGTTAAGTGCAGTGGGGCCAAATTGTGAAGAGATTTAAAAACAAAAAGTAGAATTTTAAAATCAATTCTGTACTTTACTGGAAGCCAATGAAGTGATATTAAAACTGGTGTAACAGTCTCATATTTGCACTTTCCAGTAAGAAGCCGAGCTGCTGCATTCTGGACTAACTGCAGACGAGAAACACAGGACTGAGGAACACCAACATACAAAGAATTACAGTAGTCATGTAACAAATGCATGTATTGCTATTTCAAGCTTCTTTAATGATAGAAATGACTTCACTTTGGAGAGAAGCCGGATATAATAAAAACAGGACTTAACAACGGTACTTATCTGCTTGTCAAATTTAAGGTTATTGTCAAACCAAACACCCAAGTTTCTGACACCGGTGGTACTGTATGGTGATAGAGATGTAGTTTCAAAATCGTCTTTACACTTATTCAGCTAGATTGGCTAGGATTTATGAAGGTGTTTCTCCAGCATGTGACAAATGTTGTCAAATTCCGGCAAACCTGATCCATATGTTTTGGCTTTGCCCTTCATTGTATAATTATTGGACAAACATTTTTGAAACTTTATCATTTATTACAGGGGAAAGAATTGAACCGAATGCTCTCACTGCTTTGTTTGGAATTTGCCCCTCTGTACCATCCTTGTCAATTCTTAAACAGGATGCAATTGCATTTGTTACTCTGTTGGCTAGGAGACTAATATTGCTGAACTGGAAATCTAAAACGCCCCCATCACATTCTCGTTGGTTATCAGATGTTCTTTATTTTATTAAATTAGAAAATATACGATTGTCCCTCAAGAAATGCTCAAATAAGTTTGAAAAGATGTGGGGCCCCCTCTTTCAGTATATTAAAGGGAATGGTTCTTTACTCAGTCCTGATATTTGATGAGAAAGGAGTAAGACTTGATTTCTGAAGGTTGTTTTACAAATCTCATAAACAGCTTGAATAACTGATTAATATTTATTTATATGTGTATATTTAAATATTATTATTATTAGTTATTATTCTGACTGTGCATTGCTTGTTCATGTATTTTTTTTGTATTTGCTTTGTACCTTATTTTATTAGTATTGACACACATTGTGTTTATCATTGCTTTCTGTTTCTGTGTACACTCTTTTCTGTGTAGAAAATTAATTTAAAAAAAAATTAATAAAAAAAAAGATCTATAAAGTCTATACCTAAAAACTGTGTTTGTGTGTGTGGGTGGTCCCAGTATTCCCTATATAGGGACCATTTGTCCCCACAAGGATATAATACTAGTAAATTTTCACTTTGTGGGGGAAATTTTTTTGTCCCCATGAGGAAACAAGCTTATAAATCATACAGAATGATCTTTTTGACAATCTAAAATAGCAGAAAGGTTTGCGTGAGGGATAGGTTTAGGTGGAGGGTTAGGGTAAGGGGATGGATAAAAACCATTACGTCTACACAGATAGATAGACGGACGGACAGACAGACAGAAAGACAAGTTAGTAAGTTACAGTTTATATATCTCTTCTCCAATGACTTCTGGTTAAAAACCCCGGTTGAAAACAGTTTAAACTCATATGAAATGCATGCATGATTTACTACCACTAACTACTCATCACTAACTAACTACTACGAACTATTCATTAGCCTACATTAAATTTATAATAGGCCTATAGACTATTTGTAAGTAAATAGGTCAAATGGAGACACTCAGATCGTCAAATTGGTCATTTCAATCGTTTGAGTAAACTCGAAAAGTGAGCAAAAAGTGGGGTTTTCTCATAAGGAAAGGTGTGCTCACTCGCTCACTCAACCGGTCTAGCAGGCAGGTTTAGGTTGATCTAACCCACGCGTTGGTAAGAACCTCTCTGACGAGTCCAACCGGCAGGATCATCATTCCACGCCGCTCCCTGAGTGAGACCCCATCCGTTTGCTCTCTATAAAAGCACCGTGCTTTTGGAAAGAGATGTGCAGTTCGTCTGTGTGGAAAGATGTCCTTAAAAAAGCGAATCATCTCGCTTTAAATGTTTCTTTTTCTAAGCAGGTTTCGAAAGAGGATCCCGGATCTATGGCATTCACTCTCCACTTCTTTTCTTCGGTAACCTGTGGCTTCCTCTTTGGCCGAGTGGTTCTCAACAGTTCAACAGTTCTTTTAAAATTGTGAAATGTTCAGGACCACTTGATCAGACGATGGAAAATTTCACAGCTGGGTCGGGCTTGTTACTTTGTTAAAATCAGGTTTGTTGATTTCACTGTAGGCCTATGATGACTGCGTTGTTGGCCTATTTGCGCTCTCTCTGTCATTGCTGTGTGTTAAATGTCTTACTGTATGACTTCACATTTGATGTATTTGATTTTCGTATTCTGTTTGAAAATAATAAACCTAATTCAAAATGAAACCTATAACTATTCTTTCTTATTTTTGTTACAAAACAGAAATTTTAGTGTTTGTCTTTGGTTACACACTGTAGGTTCTTTTTACCAACGTTCAGTACTTAATCCTTGGATTTAAAACACGTTTAATAGTCTTCAGCACACCTTATTTTGTATTGCATGATATGTATGGGGTAACTTAAGTTTGTTTTACGTTTTACCTATATTTTAGAATGTAAATTATAGCTATTTTAGAAGTTATTATTTGGCCCACACCATGCATTTTGGAGGAAAATATTAGGTGGGTGAGTAAATAAATAAAACCCCTACTTTTGCACAGTTTTTGCATTTACTCAGAATTGTTGAATTTCACGGTTGAGACGAAGAGTTTGGAGCAGATATTCATCAGAGGTGGAGATTATGTTTCCATTAATGGGAACATGGCCAGATTACACCAGCATGAAAACAGCTGAGGAGTTCCCCTGGGACGCTGTGTTTAGGATGCAGGGCATGTCTGTGAGACTCCAGGGACCACTGGACATGATACAAATCATTTCAACATGGATTAAAAAGATCGGACCCCAATAATCCCATACCATGTACATTTTACCCCCCATTACACTCATGTGACCTCATGAAGCAGAAAGGCATTAATGAGATAAAGGCCTGCAAAGGTCAGACATTATTTACACAAATGGTAAATAATTACACACCTGCCAATGCAAAAATAATTTTACACTTAAGATATGATATATGAGACCATTGCAATGCCCTAAAACAGATCGAAATGGCTGCTTATGGACATTGCACTGCGGTGTTAATTTAATAAAATAATGGTAACAGGTGAAGTTACTGTAGGCCTATGTGTTGTGAGACACGACAGTAACTCATACAAGTCTTTTGAGGAAGAAGAGAGAGAGAGAGAGAGAGAGAGAGAGAGGCGGAGACACCAGCGACGCTTTGAATCGATCCACATGGGTTTCATTTGGACTACCAGGTGTGCTGGGATATAGCACTGGTTCGCGCAAAGGATAGAGATGGATAAACATACGCCAAAGCTCCTGAAGGACAACATTGTCTTTTAAAAAGTCACAAGTATTTGTTCTTATTCTGATGTCTTTTCACATGGTTTCATTAAGCGGCGTGTCTTGGTAATTAGAAACTGGCTGTAACACCCAGATGACAACACAGCTCAAACAAGAGGTTTTCCATGGCTTTACATGATGCACCACAAGATTCAAGGAATATACAGCAGAGGGAAGCACCTGTGGAACTTGACACTCTTATTTTGGATGCCGATATAATATTTGGACTGACCAGTCATTATCTGAAGACAAAACCGAAGGTAATTGCTCCTTGTCCGTTTGCATGCTGTGTTAACTTCATATAGCTGTTAAATATAGTACGTGTAAACCTAGATGCTTAGCTTATCTGTCAAATAGAAAAAAAGTGCAAAAAGATCAAGAACATTTCAGCACCACGAACAGCTCCTTCGAAAAGACCCATACATGTGTGTCTACTGTAACCACAGCAAATCCCACAAAGTGTTTGCACACAGTGTTTCATGTCATGTTTTAGATCTCACAGAGACCTGCGCGGCGCGTCTAACAGTAAAGTGCGTAACCACAACAAATGCAAATGGTATCACAATGTAGTCTAAAATGCACCCAAACATTTCTAACATATCAATTCACACATTTTTGAAGAGTAAACTATTTTTATACAAGCTCCACCAATGAATAAACTTCACGATGTTTTTTTCATGCAAATGCACTGGCAGATTGTGGCCATGTGGTGGCGCTATAGGAATAGTAAATGGCTGACCGCACCACTGAAAATACTCCCTTTCTCTGTCTCGCACAGTACTTTATTAGCATGTCTATTTTACAGTGTTCCTATAATACTATGCCAAAATAAATAGTGACAAAAGGTGAAAAATAATCAAATATAAACTATAGGCCTATAAAGTGTCAGTAATGTGAATAAAATAATAAGTGTAATAATAGAATATGAAAAAAAAATTCTGCGCTTTTTTACATGTTGCCCTGTCTTGGCTTTCCTCCTTTCCCCTGGGTGCTCCGGTTTCCACCACAATCCAAAGCAGCAAATGTGAATTGGACTTAACTGTCCGCAGGTGTGAGCTTTATACGTTTCTGACCGAAAAATGAGGAATAGGATTTGAGTTTTTCTAAATATTTCATTCAGCTATGGAATCCATGGTAGTAAATCAAAAAGTGCGCCTCGATACGTCTGCATTCGTCTATTCTGCCTACACCACCGTACTGTCAATGAAAACAGGTTACATTTCTCCCCTGTTCACAAGAGAACGATGCGCCTTCAATGCGAATCAGAGTCAGGAGCGCGCTGTGTGCGCAGTGATTCTGCTCCGCCCCTCAGCGATCCAATATCAGTCTAACTTTGAGAGCTGATTTAAATTCATTTATCGTCAACATGGGGTTGAGAAGCGCAACAACTCGCAAGACTGGAAAAACTAAACTTTAGACGCTTGCATAGAGTTACCATCTATGAAATCAAATGGATAATTTGCGAATCTCGCAGTGAGTCGGAGCACATCAGATCACACTGTCTGACACGCGAGGACATTTAAAACAGAAACATGCGCTCTCATTATTGGGTTCAAGGTGCAGGACGCAGCCCAGATTTCAGGAGGTTCACGGTGAGATATAGTATGATTAAAGTTTTAAAGTGATTTTTTAATGCTTTTATTAACTTAAATACTTAGCATTTGATAAATGAAAGCACATAGGTCTATTGATTCATGAACAGTGTTTATCCTACTGGAAAAGTTGGTTTGGTGGTCTTAACTGGTTTTTAAGCCTTTGTCAGGTTGGTCTAGCTGGTTTTCAAAGGCTTTCAGCTGGTCAGGATGGGAGAATAGCTAGACTATTTGAAGACCAGCTTAGCAAGGCTTGGAAATCATCTTAAATGTGCCTCTCTCTCGCTCTCTCTCTCCTTCTCTCTCCTTAGCAGTACATTGTTGTTTTTTTGGAGGACCTTATAATGAGAGTCGTAAAGTAAAGTTTTGTAGCAACAGTCTACATTTTTCCAGCAGCCACTTTTCATTCATCTCTCAGTTTGAATTATCTTCTGCCCTTCTCTCACTTAAGGTCGTTGAAGTATCAGCAAGCAGTGAATCAGTGCAGAGTCCAGCACTCAATCCTAGGAAAAGGATTCATTCTGCAGAGGAAGTGCAATGCGGCAGCCGGCCAAACCCGGAGGGTGCCGGTTCAGTGTCCGTAACGGAGTTAAGTTATTCTGAGAACAAGCACGGGAGGGAAAGCCTGTGTCAGCGATGTCAAATCATTGCGAAGCAACTGAACAGGCAGGCGTGTGAGCTGGCCGAGCCAGGAACTCTGAAGGTTTGTGCATTCAACTAAACCATTAAATCAATTCATCTCAGGGCCTGTTACACCATGAAGACAGTGACTGTGGTTTAGAAATAATCATTTTCATCTTTTAAGACTAAACTCTTATTAAAAGCAGTAAAAGTTACTTTCTAACAATACCTATTACATAATAGCCTAATAAAGAATTGAGGAGAGTTCAAAAACCTTAAAAGGCGTAGTTCACTCAAAAATGAAAATTCAATCTTTCTTTTTTTTTCTCACATGTTGTTCCACACCTGTCTCACCTTTTTTCTTCATGGAACACAAAAGATAATGTTTGGCAGTCACAGTCTCTACTCAATTTTTTTGTATGGAGAAAAAAAATATTTAAATGTTAAGCTCGAAAGTGTTGGGTGACAAAAACATTCTAAACATTAAACAAAAACATTAGTCATTATGGCTAACATTTCCTTTTATGTTTCACAGAATAAAGAAAATCAAACAGGTGTGGAACAACATGGCAGGAAGTACATTTGTGATTAGTTTATATATATAGTTTGGGGTCAGCAAGTATTTTTCATTTTTTGAAAGAAATAAATAGTTTTATTCAGCAAGTATTCATTAAATTTATCAAAAGTGACATTAAAACATTTATATTACAAAAGATTTTTGGACTATCTTTTCATCTAAGAATTCTAAAAAATTGTATCACGGTTTCCACAAAAATACTAAAGTAATATTAAAGTGTGATGATAATAATAAATGTTTATTGAGCAGCAGATCAGCATATTAGAATGACTTCTGAAGGGTGACACTGAAGGCTGGAGTAATGTCTGCTAAAAATTCAGCTTAGCTATCACAGGAATAAATTACTTTTTAAAGATATATTAAGATAGAAACAGTTACTTTAAATTGTAATAATATTTCACTATTGTTTTTACTCTATTTTTGATCAAATAACTGTAGCCTTTGTGAACATAAAATACTTCTTACTGACCTCAAGAAGACCACATATTAATACACAAACATCTAAAATGTACAATCCGCATATGAATTTGATGTGGTGCGAGTTCAAAACACCATTTGACATTAACACTTTTGGACACATCGCTGTCGTTAAGGATAATGCCTACTCTATGAAGTTGAGATGGCAGTATTTTGACTTGTCTGCCTCTTCAGCCCACCAT
Organism: Sinocyclocheilus grahami; assembly: GCF_001515645.1. Lineage (NCBI taxonomy): Eukaryota > Metazoa > Chordata > Actinopteri > Cypriniformes > Cyprinidae > Sinocyclocheilus > Sinocyclocheilus grahami. Next base: position 88,029 of record NW_015506570.1, read on the forward strand.
GCATCTAAAATACCCTTCGACAATGCTAAAAAATATGAGGTGTGCTACTTCTTTTTGACACTTCCACCCAGGTCTACCCTGTCCACAATGATTATTTTAGATGATAGTGAGATGGATTGCAGGTAAAACACATTTCAATGACCAGTAGAACCGTCCAACTCAGCAGGATTTTATGGTCCCATTAATCGTGAGCGATGACATACTTTGAGTGGCTATATTCAAGAGAAGATCTGCTGAGATGAATGTAAGCAGTCATGCCTATCATTGGTGATGAGAGTTCTGATTATATTAACTGTCCTGGCAGCGGCCCACCTTAGTCTTTCACTGAAGAATCAGCTCAAACTAAACTGCATCTAAGTTTATAGTATGTTTATGGCAGAAGCATAACTTTTAATGAAAATCTCCAGTCCCTTTATACTTACAAAAGCTTATTTACTTATAAATGTATAAAGATAATCTTTTCATCTTAATTTAACAGTTTAGTCTCTGACTCATTAAACATTGTCATTGACTTACATTTATTTAGAGCTAGCCCACTTGTTTCCTTTGTTATTGCTTGTATTTATTATGCAGTGACATCATTATTTATGAGTGTTAATATTGTCTTCTGTCCATGCTTGTATACAGCAGCACTTGGTAGTTATTGTTCTTAGCAACAATGCATGTAAAGGGAAGTGTTGAAGTGATACCATCTGAAAAGGAAGTTAAAGCCACCTAACTTTTACCACTCAATGAAAGTGTGATCCTGTTGGCTTGGTAATGCATTTCCTCAAATGACCAGAGGCTGTGCATTCCTTCACGTTGACTGGGATTATAAAGAGTTGGACCTGACCATGAACCTCCTGTTTTGAAGTTTTGTCTTTCAAACTGACCCAGCCACAGGAATGAATAGTTTGTATCAGGCAAGCACATTTTCAGATACTTATACATTCTTAAAAATAGGTCTCAAAGGTTTTTGCTGTAGTAGAAGAACCAACATTGCCAACAATGAACCTTTATTTTTAGAATTTTTGTAATCATTCTCTCTAGAAAGAATATTTGTTGCTTCTTTATGATGGGTAGGATTCATTTAATAAAAACATAATTAATTAATAATAAAGACCATATTTAGCACTTAATAACACTTTCAGGCAGTACCATAATGCAGCAGTGCTGGGCTATAAAGCTATATTGTCTGGTTCAGTCACCCACCTTTTGATTACAACATATTTCAAGGTTTATTTTGGGGACACTCACTTGTTTTGGGAAAGTCCAGCTCTGCTAGTTGGCTAATAAAAATGTGCTTTCCAGTACCTCCCTTATGCACTGGGACATAACAATTCCATCCCAAAACTGTAGATCATCCAGTCTGAGGCCATTTTAGAGGCATTTATTAAAAGGATTGTTCACCCAAATATGAAAATTCTGTCACCATTTAGTCACGTTGTTTAGTCAAGTTGTTCCAAACCTGTATGACTTGCTTTCTTCTGTTGAGCACAAAGTAAGATATTTTAAAGAATGTTGGTAACTAAACAGCCATTGACTTACATAGTACATAATATATAATACATAGTATTTTTTTTCCATACTCTGGAAGTCTTCCATCAACTGTTTGTGCTCAACAGAGAAAAGAAACTCATACAGGTTTGGAACAAATTGAGGGTGAGTAAATGGTGACTGAATTTAGATTTTTGGATAAATTATCCCTTTGAGAATATTTATTGCTTTGGTTAATCATTTTGGACATTAGAAAGGTGCAGCTTGATAATTAAAGATTAATTTCAGACAAGTGACTAGGATTGTGAAAGGTCTATTTTGCATTTTAACTATCGATTTCAGCATAGCAAAATATAACAAACATGGTTTGATTCAGTTTTATGAAGGATTCACTAAAAAAAACAAAGATAGACAAACTACAATCCAGTCTTGTTTTCTTAATAAAAAGTATTTGGAAGACTAGCAAAGCATGGACAGAATAAATAGTTGCTTTCCTAGACTCTATAATTATAAGCCTGGAGATAAGATGTGGTAAAGCTGTAAAATGTGCAAGGACATTTTCTTCTCAGCCGTCTCAGACAGAGTTAAATTATTTGTCAGCTCAGACAATCAAGTCTGGGTCCAGACAGTCAGATTAAGCTGTAAAATACCCCTGCAAAGGCTGAGCGTTCAACAAAAGCAAGATGAAAGAATCCCAAGCCACTTTTAGCACACAATGATTCTGTCAATACCAGACTCCATAAGTTTGCCTCATGGAGTCGTATCTCACAGAAAGAGTTTAAATTAAAAAGTGTAATGGCAGTCTAAATCCATTCTGACTCGTCAATGAAAAACAAATTGGATTGTAGAATGGGGAGATTTATCTCAATTTCAGATCATTGTGATCACATAACAGTGGGTCACCCCATGAATTAAAAACAAATCCTTGTGTAGCAGATCTGCAGAAGGAAGATTTAGAGATAACTTTAAAGAGTACTCATATGGGATTTTTTCCCCCAGCCAAAATATATATATTAAAAATACAAGGAAATATAAGTAAATAAAATTATTTGATAACATGTAAATATATTTAAAAATCAATATTAGCAATTTGTGGCTATTTTTTGTATATTTTTCCTGTATGGTACTGGGGCAGATTTAGCTTTAGAGACTTGATATTTGGGTTGAAATATAGTAAGCATTTTCAAAAGGTCTGAAAGCCATTGTAAATGTTATTACAATTTTGAATGTTCAGTGAAATTATCATACAACATAGCAAAAGCAAATTAAGGGTCTGAATTACTCCAGGCCATCACAATATAGTATTTGAGGTTACATGGCTTAAAGCCACATTATGATCTCTGCAAAGGCATGTGATATTAAATATTTATTGGTAAGACTAACAATAGCATTATTTAGTCAGCTGTGTGGTTTTCATTTTGGCACAATACTTTTCTTTTGAGTATATGTGGGAGTTTTTATCACTACAGACATGTAACTCAAAAACACATGATTTGTGCACAACTAATGACTTGTTTTCACCCTTTAACCTTTTTGTCCATCATTCTGCAAAGGTATTCTTACTTATATTCCTGCTATTCTAAATGATAGTGCTGTTTTACATGTAATGTTGCGCTTTTGTTTTCTCAATTTACAGTCATAATCCACTTCAGTGGTTTTCTTTAACCAGTCCTGAGGCATGTTGGGACATTTCTGAGTGCTGGCCCTTTGAAAATCCCCTAAAATGCCAGAGTAAAGAACCTAAAGGCTCCCAGCATGTTTTGCTTTTACGGTTACTGGTAAAATCACCCCTGAACATTTTCCTATCTGTGAGCTTTAGAACAGTAAGCATCTGACTGCCCCCCTGTGTTCAACACTAGTATAAACTGGGGAACATCCGGCTCTGAAAATATTTACTGAAGGTATTGAGAGGACTACTTACCAAGCAGTGCTTTCTAGTTAAAAAGGATGATTACTACTATCAGCCAGGACCACCCTATGGAGAATCACCTGACAGTAAATTCATGGGAAAGTCTCAGAAGAGGCCGGCTGTGGTCTCACTGGAGGGGGTGAAGCAATCTCAAAGAAATAAACTGGGATGGAATGATGTGCTGGTCCATGTGATGAAAATTTATACCTGTACATGTCCCTGCTGTCTCAGCAGTCAGTCTGCCAGGCATGACCGCAGTTTATAGGGAAAAGTAAGTGGGGTACTTTCCCAAGGGGACCATGGCTTCCTTTTTTAAAGGTTTATACCTATAGCAAGGGTCTCTCCCTCCCTCTATGAGAATATTCTTCCAGTCGTCTTGTCCTTGGCTTGTTTGCAGGTGACCTTTTGGCACTGCAAGCACTCTTTTTAGTTTTCCAACTGCGATACATTGTGTAGGGCAAAAGGCTAAGGCTGAGGTGGTCCCTGAGGATCACATTCTTCCCTCCTGTGTATCCTTTTGCTCAAAGTGTGCGACAGTTTCAAAAATCATTTGTGCACTTGATGTAATCTGCTATGCAGTCAAAGCCTCGTTTATCTCCATCACTGAAGCGGTTCATTATTTAAGTCCATTTCCTACCTGTTATTTCTCCTTCCAAACTCTGGACATGGAAAGATTTACTGTAGTGAATAGGTAATCTTCAGAGCGTTTGTGGCCAGATGACATATCATCACTGTGCTCTTCTCTGTCACTCTCCCCCTTCCATCCTGTGCTGATTATGTCATGCCCTGAGGGGTCACAACTTGTCCATCACAGATCAATCCATCACACTGATGGGACCTGGTTGTCATAGCAACCTGTTTGAAGGCTGGAAGGAGACTCACAAGGCTTTCTTGCACATCCATCCTCATCTGTCTGTATGTGTGTCCACTTATTGAATGAACCAAAATATTTTAAATAGTTGATGATGTATTAATCTAAACAACTGCAAAAATCTATAAAAGTAAATGAAGTTATAAAATGAAAAATATGTTCAGTTAAAAAAAAAATGTTTTTAAGTTTATTTTTTAAGTTTAATGTTTTAAGTCTACTTTGCTCAACAAGGCTGCAGTTATTTGATCAAAATTACAGAAAAATAATTTTACATATTATTACAATTTAAAATAACTGTTTTCTAATTTATATAGATTTAATAAGTAAAATGTAATTACTCTAGTTTTCAGAGTCAAGTGAAACCATTCTAATATGCTGATTTGCTGCTCAAGAAACTTTTCTCATATTTATCAATATTGAAAACAGTTGTGCTGCTTAATATTTCTGTGGAATGCAAATTAAACAATATATTAAAAAATAGACTAACAATATGCTACTGGCTTCTATGATAATTTGATCTCTTTTTAGAAATAATACAAAACAAAATTAATCACACAAATGCATTAATTGTGTTAACAAAAATATAATAGAATATTTACAGATACTATAATACAGTCTTAACTTTTTTATTTTTCAAAATTTTAACTTTGCATGTCCATTAATCACATTAATGAAATGTTCGCATATGTGGCCACCATGGCACTTTTGTATGCTTATCCGGCCACTGTGGAGTTTTGTCTCTGGTGAGTCCAAAATAATGAGAGTGACCTTTGATTCTCTCTGGAGTCTCAAAGGCCGGGTGAGTCGTTCTGCAGGTAAAGAGCGGCTGCACTCCTGCAGATGAGCGCAGAGCTCAGATCAATGCTGCATTTGCATTAATCACTCCAGAGTGCTCATTCACAGCTAACACATGATGACTGATGAATGTGTGAGTGGGAACATGTGTGAGTAGTGGGTTATGAAGTGCCCGGGCTGTGGAACCGAGCCAGGAGCTAATCAGGGTATTGCACTACATACGGAGACCCTACAAATCAGCACCTGTGTGGGACAAACACCAGCATGGAAAACTCCATAGTATTCCACCAACAGTTGCCATTCTAGCTCCCCACAGGGGGAAAAAAAGATCACATACCCAGCACATCTGGCATGAAGAGGCAAAGTATCATGAGCAGGCCCAGATTGAATGTGCAGCCCTCTTTCAGATTTGAACTGATATTTGGATATTGTGAAATTCGGAAGAGCAGATTTAAACATGACGAAATGTGCTAAACATACTACAATAACAGTAATACACTCTTATTCGCCCGGGCTGTGGAACCGAGCCAGGAGCTAATCAGGGTATTGCACTACATACGGAGACCCTACAAATCAGCACCTGTGTGGGACAAACACCAGCATGGAAAACTCCATAGTATTCCACCAACAGTTGCCATTCTAGCTCCCCACAGGGGAAAAAAAAAGATCACATACCCAGCACATCTGGCATGAAGAGGCAAAGTATCATGAGCAGGCCCAGATTGAATGTGCAGCCCTCTTTCAGATTTGAACTGATATTTGGATATTGTGAAATTCGGAAGAGCAGATTTAAACATGACGAAATGTGCTAAACATACTACAATAACAGTAATACACTCTTATTGGTTGCTGAAAGTATAATCCAATTAGTCAAAATAATGAATAAAACAAAATACAAATTGCAAGGAATGCTTAGAGATTTAAATAATGGGTGTTCAGATTTCTTTTTGTGAAATCTTTTTGTGTAATTTTATGGGTGCAGGTGCAGTGTGGGCCGGGTCATGAAATAGAAATAAAAATGTAAAAAATTGTGAATATCCTGTCACAGTAAGCTTTGAAAATTCAAAATTACTTTGGACCATGCAAAAAATTGGCAACAGGATATGATGTCAGGCACTAGGGTGGGGGTTCTCAACCAGTGAGCCTTAGTGAACTTCTAAGATCATTTAAAATTATTTAAAATATGAAAAAACAAGCATTAAAATCAACTAAAAAACAAAAAAAAATCTATATATTTCTTATTTAAAATCGCCCTTAATTATCGCTTTTTCTCTTTCCTTTTCATGATCCAGGATTTTTTTTTATATAAAAACCTAATTTTAAAAGTTGGTTTTGTATACCTGGAAAAGTCATGTAAATTAATAAAATCTTAGCAATAACTCCATGGGAGTTATTTTTATAATAATCTTTTTATATAAAATTTTCCTAGTGATGCCAAGATTGCAAATACTTTAAATTGAGTAAAAAAAATGTAAATCTAGTAAATAATAATAATAATAATAAAAGTCATGAGGCCTTCAAAAACGTCTTGTGGACATTGGGAGGCCCTGGAGTCAAAAAGGTTGAGAAACACTGCTCTAGGGATTGTGTTGTTAATGAAAAATACATCACAAATAATAAATTACAAATTTTAAATGTTTAAATGTACCATATGAAGCAGAGCGGGATTTACAAGCATGTTTCGACCTCACTGATTGGAGTGTTTTTGAAGCTGCTGCCACTGATCTGGACGAGCTCACACAGACTGTAACTTCATATATCAGTTTCTGTGAGGATATGTGCATCCCCACCAGGACATTCTTATCATTCAATATTGATAAACCGTGGTTTACTGGGAAACTCAAACAGCTTCATCACGCCAAAGAGGATGCTTACATAAGTGGGGATAAAATCTTGTATAACTAGGCCAGGAGCAGACTAACAAAGGAGATCAGAGTGGCTAAAAAACTACTCTGAAAAGTTGAGAAAACAGTTTTCAGCCAACGATCCAGCGTCAGTATGGACTTGTCTCAAGAACATCACATTGTACAAGACACCACCCCTACAGTCTGTGGAGAATCAACAACTGGCTGACGATCTGAATGTGTTTTACTGTCGATTTGAAAAGGATAGTCTACCACCCCCCATCCGCTCTGATCTGCACTTCACACATTCACCTACCCCCCCTGCAACCCCCATCCCTCTCTCCCTCCCCCAACATTCAACCTGCGCTTAAGGTCTGTGTAGAGGATGTGAACCGGGTCTTCAGGAAGCAGAAATCTAAGAAAGCTTCAGGCCCAGACAGTGTTTCACCTGCCTGTTTAAAAGTCTGCACTGACCAACTGGCCCTCATCTTCACACAGATCACTGGAGCTGTGTGAAGTTCCCTGCTGCTTCAAACGCTCCACCATCATTCCGGTCCCCAAAAAGCCCAAAATCACCGGACTTAATGATTACAGACCTGTCGCTCTCACGTCTGTGTTCATGAAGTAATTTGAGCGACTGGTCCTGGCCTACCTGAAGGACATTACTGGACCCTTGCTGGATCCTCTTCAGTTTGCCTACAGAACAAACAGGTCTGTGGACGATGCAGTCAAAATGGGAATGCATTACATCCTGCAACACCTCGACAGACCTGGGAATTACGCAAGGATCCTATTTGTGGACTTCAGTTCGACCTTCAATACAATCATGCCTGACCTTCTCTCAGACAGACTCACACAGGTCTCTGTGCCCCCCTCCATCTGTCAGTGGATCACCAGCTTCCTGTCAGACAGGCAGCAGCTAGTGAAGCTGGGCAAACTCACATCCAGGACTATCACCATCAGCACTGGCGCCCCACAGGTTTGTGTTCTCTCCCCACTGCTCTTCTCCCTCTACATGAATGACTGCACTTCAAAGGACCCCTCTGTCAAGCTCCTGAAGTTTGCGGACGGCACTACAGTCATCGGCCTCATCAAGGATGGAGACGAGTCTGCTTACAGACTAGGGATGTGCATCTCATGACTCAGGCCGATACGATATGCATCTCGATGCATAGCCAATGATACGATACATTAAAGATACATATGAAGCAGCTACCAATGCGATGCGATACGATTCACCCCCTGTTACGATGCAGTGCAATCCGATTTCGATTCGATTCGATTCAACACAATGCGATTCGATGCAATATAGAGAAAATATCACTTTTAATGCATCGAGGCTTGTTTCCTAAAACAAGTTAACCAAAAAAGCCAGGCTTATTTCAGTTAGTTTGACTCATTGTCAAATGATTTGGTTCCATAAAGCAAATTTAACATAGGCCTAGATCAAGCTTAGTCAATGTGGCAACTTATGCTGGGAAACTAACCTGGTCTAAAGCAGGCTAACTGTCAGGCTAAGCTAAGCTCCTCTAACACTGACCAACAGTAACACAATGATATTACCACCGTCTCACATACTATTATTTGAATTTAATTTAATTTTTTACAGTTTCTAGTAAGGATGCACCGATACCACTTTTTCCAGTACTCGCCCGATACCGATACTTTTATTTTTGGTACTTGCCGATACCGAGTACCGATACCAATATTTTTATTGCATTTGTAAAGTTTTTAAATATTTTAAAATAGTATTTATAATGTTAGTTGGTTAACTTTATTTATCAAATAGATACAGTCAAACCTAAATTTATTCAGAGACCTTCAACATTTCTCACATTATCACAGTTTATTCACTATAGTTTAGAACATAGTAATAAAATATAACAAGAACTCAGAGATAAACGGAGTCAGAACAAATTCAGCTTGATAATGTTAGATAACTTTGATAGAAAGGTATGTAGCCTAATGGATTACAATCAACCAAAAATCAGACAGCTGTTAGTATGACAGTATTTACACAACATGAATAACCCTTAGCCTTAATGACAGCCTGTAGTCTCCTGGGCATGCTGTCACCCAGCTTCATGCAAACCTGAACCTTTTTCTGTTTTACTGGTAGTCCACTGTATGAAGAAATTTTGGGTATAATTTGTCACAGTTTACTTTATTTTGCTATCCTCACTTACATAAATGAACTATAGTGTCCTGCACCCACTAGTAAAAAAGTATAAAAAATTATATCTGGTCTCTGAATAATTTTTGGTTTCACCGTATATCCTTCTATTATTTTCACACTTAATTATGCCCATTAAAATGTATTTTACAAGTTTTTGTTACTTTCACTGTTAATTTTTTGCTCTAAGGTACATCATCTTTAATTTAATAGCATTAGAGCTGCTCCATTGCAGCGGTTTAGTACTGTAATCACGCGCTTTGCTGTAATAATGCAGGGAACCACTCGTTATAAATCTCCTAACTGTGATATTTTCAGATATAGAAGTCGCGTTTTTTTCATCTGAAACGTGCTGCGATTTATATTCCAAAGCCACTCATATAATGCAGAAACACTCAAGCAAGCAAAACGCGCAACGCGTGCAGGTATTTGTAATGATGCAGAATAGTACAGCCTAGCGCATTTCACAGAGTCTGCTAGATTTACTTTCGCCAGAAAGTCGTGTATGCCTAAGGTTAGCCTTCCCATTAATGCCATTATATTGTTCATTCAGACTGATTTGCGAACGTAGAACGCACATGAACACAATAGGCGGGATTTATCGCATGAACCAATCACAGCCGAACATAACCAGTCATATCCAATCATATCGTGATGGAGGAATTGCCTCACGTGATTTTTCCCCCATTCATTCTCAAGTATAACTTTACCTGCTGGTGTCGCTGTTGGACAATGTTTCTTTAGGAAAACGAGTGATTTATACACTTTTAATGTTATGTTTTGTAATATTGGCGTTGTTTTATTTTTGTACTAATTTTTTCTTATCCAATATTTTGAAGATATATATATATATACTGTATATACAGTATATACACAATTCAATTTTTCTCTGCTTTGCACACAAAGTTCAATAAACTT
>NW_015506570.1:98179-125224 GCF_001515645.1 Sinocyclocheilus grahami
AATTAAATTTTTCTCTGCTTTGCACACATAAAGTTCAATAAAATTACGTTTGAAGAAAAATATTTTTAGCTATGTAATATATATGTAATGTATTACATTATGCATGATAAAATATAAAGATTTCACAGTGATTTGATTCTGTAAAGTTTTCTTTGGTTACAACAACATTACTGTAGTAAACCCATGTTATACTACATTTATACATTTGAAGACGAGCAGAGAGTGTAGAATACTAGATAAAAAAATTAGCTTGCAAGAATACATGCATATTAACAGCGTAAACATGAATTAGCCATGCGACCATATAATATGATTAAATGTTAATAAATTAAGTGTATCAGCAATCATACATTTCTTAGAAATATATTTTACCTAGGTGACAAGGATCACTCAGTCGCTTTGTGTCAAACTCAAATGGGGTTTTTGACCAGTGAATGTGTGCAAATTCATCCTGGTGATGAAAACGTAACGCCGCCATTTTAATGACGGACAAAATGCACATTTGCAAATTTGCATTACGTTTTCATCACCAGGTGTTTGTTGTAGCTATATGGGCGCGGCGCTCAGTTTCAAATACATAAATTATGAGCCTTTATAGACATAGTGTTTCTTGCGTAAAGAAAACGCTGTACTTATTCAAACAACAAGATTTATTTACCCTTGCAGACCTAGTTCAGCTGCTGTGGAACTTCAGTTCATTCAGTCAAGATAGAGGGGGTGGAGTTATTAGGTTTACTGACAGTTTGAGCAGATCCAACAAGATTTAGTCACAAGCTCTTTTTAATACCTTTCATTAGTTAAATATTTGTAAAGCAGACAGACAGATGTAAAGGGTGACCAATATCATTGATTTATTGAAGGAAAAAAAAAACACCATCACCAAATAAAGGGCACTTCGGAGTGTAAGGGCAAAAAGGGCATGTGCTCTGCACAGGTTGAGCCCTATCTGTGCACGTGCCTGCTCTCTCTCTCTCCCTACCGTTTACTAACTTGTGCATTGTTTTACTTACTTGTTTTTGACGTATCCGACCGAACTACAAACTTTCCAGTGATGTCCGTGAGAAAGGTATATATTCACTCGACAAGCTCGCACATCTGCGCCGCCGTGCGCTCAATCCACTCAGCACACTTTGCTTATCAACTCGCGCACATCAGCTATACAGGCGTTAATACTGAATGTTTAACATTATATTCATTGCATACATATACTTCGTAGACATCCTTAATCTCTAATAACTCCATTCTGCTGTCTGTTGTTCTGTTGTTGGTGTTTCTTTGTTTGAATATGGCGCTTATCACATGCTGTGTGGTATCAGCGTTTGGTATCGGGGCATTTTAACGAGTACGAGTATGAGTACAGGAGCTCAGTATTGGGCCCGATACCGATATCCTAGTTTTTACCGATGCAAATATGTTAGAAACGATGCATCGCGATATAATTGACAACTTATAGCCGATGCACACTTTTTAAACCGATGCATCGCATCGTTAACTTTTTTTACCGATGCACCGAGCGAATCGGGGAATCTTCACATCTCGATTACAGACAGGAGGTTAAAGAGCTGGCTGTCTGGTGCAGTCACAACAACCTGGAGCTCAAAACGGTGGTGATGATCATGGACTTCAGGAGAATTCCCCCAGCACTCTCCCCACTCACCATCATGAACAGCACTGTGGCTGCAGTAGAGTCATTCAGATTCCTGGGCACCACCATCTCTCAGGACCTGAAGTGGGACACTCACATAGACTTGTGAAAAAGGCCCAGCAGAGGTTGTACTTCCTTCGCCAGCTGAGGAAATTCAACCTGCCACAGGAGCTGCTGAAACAGTTCTACTCCGCTATCATTGAGTCTGTCCTGAGTTCATCCATAACTGTCTGGTTTGGTTCAGCTACCAAATCAGACATCAAGAGACTACAGCGGACAGTCAGCACTGCTGAGAGGATTATTGGTGCCCCTCTGCCCAGCCTCCAAGATCTTTACATCTCCAGAGTGAGGAAAAAGGCTAAGAAAATCACCTCGGACCCCTCACACCCAGCCCACTCTCTCTTCGAACTGTTGCCTTCTGGACGGCGCTACAGAGCACTGACCAGCAGAACAGCCAGGCACAAGAACAGTTTTCCCCCCCCCGCAGGCTATATTCAGCCTGAACAATTAAACTTTCATAATTATACATCATCCATCACAACTGACATATTTATACACAGAATCCAAAATTTGCACTCTTGTAAACTGCACACTTTGTAAATAACATATCTGCACACTTATAACATATCTGCACATTTATTTAAACAACTACATTTTTTCCCTATACTTCTATTCTGTATGTAGTACATTATTTAATTCAGTTTTTCTTATATTAGTGTTATATTCCATCCCTACTGTGTTATTCCTATGTATATCTGCACTATGTCTGTACTTTCTTCTGCACTGGAAGCTCCTGTCGTCAAGTCAAGTCTTGTGCGTGTAAACATGCTTGGTAATAAAGCTCTTCTGATTCTGATATACCTCTCTATTCCAGCACTGCAATCCATCCAGCTTTGAAGTTTGTATTCTTTGTTTTAGGCTATGGGTGGTCAATCTGTGTTGATTAGATCCTCTATTACTTAAACATTTTAACTATATGAATTTGCAGGTCAGACTACCGAGCTCTTTGATTCCTATGTGTATAATGGAACTGGAATTTAAGTCTAGTGTGACCACACCTTGACAAAAAAAAATTGTCTAATGGTAAGAAAAGACCAGAAAATATCAGTGGTGAGAAGACGTAAAACAAAACAATGACAAATCCAACTTAAGAAAGACAGTTAGGAAGAGTTATAGAGGTTTGCAATTGCATCCTTCAGAGTCTGTCATTAACCTGAGGCAATGGGGGTCTGACAGTGTGGTGGGCCAGATCAGCTCGAGTATATGGGATCGGTAAGCTGATTGAAGCACACTGGAACAGATTGAATAACAGGCTAAGTGAGCTGTGAAACAGATCAATATAGTGGCTTGGTAGCCGTAATTCAGTTCTGTCCCTGAACCTGCACCTCAATCAACTGTCATCGTCTGGCACTGAGATAAGTGCATCATATAAGTCACATTGAAAGCTCAGGTCACACACAAAAAAAAAGGCTTCTCTTCATTGACAAATATCCTAAAACCTTAGCACAAAGCAGGTAGTAGCTTAGACACTTTATCTGTTAAAGGATGCTCAAGAGAACGCTTCGGTACTGCACCGCCGCAGTTTTATGCACCAGTTTGCCAAAGAGGCCCCATACGCCTTGTCAAAGCTGGAATATTTAAGTTCACACCTGCTTTATAACTCTCACCACACTCATTTTCAGCAGCCTCCGGAGCAATAAAGCTGCAGGGTTACAACTCTCTCCTCATGAGTTCTGGATGCCAGTGCTGTAGCAGAGGAGGGATACAAGCGGTCCAGTGAAGCAAATACAAGACAAGTCATTACAAGCTTCCTGGTGTTATTTCGGCTACTTTGAACTTGTGATTACTGCTATGGGTGCGTTAACTCGTCTTTGATTAAGTCCCTTCCATCGGTCGTTTGTCCTTGTTGTCACTTCATGCAACCAGGTTGTCTCTGTCTTACTTTCAACCTCCTTATCTCTTTTCAGCCACAGCCTGCCTGGCGGTCACATTTTCAGATTAGTTGTCATTAGTGATGTCTCAAAGATTAGAATGTGAGATTTTGGTGTTTTGGGAGACGCACAGCAGCTGTGTTGAGGAGATAGCTGTATTCTCACACCTGAGACTGAGTTTAAGCTTAGAGTACAAAGTCTGAATGTCATCAAATGGAAGCTGTCTGGAATAATTACAAAGTTTTATAGACTTCATACTTTTTCTGTTAGAGGAAAAAGTCATGCATTGAGAATCTGGTGTATTGATTTCCAGATTGATATCTGGGAGACGCACAGCAGCTGTGTTGAGGAGATAGCTGTATTCTCATACCTGAGACTGAGTTTAAGCTTAGAGTACAAAGTCTGAATGTCATCAAATGGAAGCTGTCTGGAATAATTACAAAGTTTTATAGACTTCATACTTTTTCTGTTAGAGGAAAAAGTCATGCATTGAGAATCTGGTGTATTGATTTCCAGATTGATATCTTGTAAATAATGTGCACACCCCCTTTTTTAGTATTTAAAAACACACAAAGGCTGAAAATGGGACCCAAGAGGTGTGTTCTGTGGTGATCAACAGTTAGTCAAATAAAATGTATACATTTCATTGCAATGCATTAAATGCAGAATATCAAAACAAGCAACATTTTCAAAGAAAAAAGAACTCATAAGCAATTTCTTTTAACCAGCATCTGGTTTTGAAGTGATTTTAATGAATTTTTTTACAGATTTAATTTTCAACAGTTTAATCCCACACTCTAATCCAATTGTGCTACATTTCTTTAAAATAACTGCCACTTAGATTGATATTTTGTTATATAATGCACCAACACTCTTATGTGTGCTTAAATACTTTTTAGACCCACTGTATACATTACAAAAAAAGAAGATTACTGTGTAATCAGAAATACAAAGAACTTTACAATGACCTCTAAGATAATGAGCTAAAAAGAAACACACACACAAAAAACAACAACAACATTTGGGGTGTATTTTGGGATGTTAGCCCACATAACATAACATATAACATAACATAACACACACACATGCATATACATACATACAGTGGTGGCCAAAATTATTAGAACACTAGTATTTTCACCAGCTAAAAATGGTTTTAAGTTAATTTCTATCTTTTGCTGTAGTGTGTCAGTAGGAAATAACAGTTTACATTTCCAAACATTAATTTAGCTATTAATTGTAATAATCCAGTGAAATCTCTGTTTGCACAAGGAGTCTGACAATAGCCAGTGCTTCACACAGAGATCTAATCTCATCATCATCCATTCTGTCTGGAATGACATGAAGAAACAGAACAAACGGTGACAGACTAAATCCAGAAGATCTGTGGCAACGTCTCCATGATGCTTCAAGAGACCTACCTGCAAAGCTACCTGAAAAACTATGTGCAAGTGCACCTAGGGCAAGTGCCTAAAACTTTTAAGAGTACTGTAGCTTTGCAGGTAGTTCCTCTTCAGGAACTCGAGCTGCGTCGGAAAACGCTTCGGGAACGCCTTCTGTGACTACGCTCTGAATCACATGTGAAATCAGTCCGATAGCTGAGCGGGACATGACCAGGAAGCTATAAAAGCACGTGCGGCTGAGCCGGCGTCAGCTTTCTGTCATTCAGCGAAGCGCTCTGTGTGTGTCAGTCATATTTATTGTTGTCTGTCAATCATGAAAAGATTCATAAGCTCCAGCTATGTCTAAGGCTCACGCTAAGACTATTTCAAGTGCGAGAGCAAGCCACGTTATAGGTTGTGTGTTCCTCCCTGCCCACGTTACATCATGGGTGGGGATACACACAGCCTGTGCGTGGTTTTCTTGGGAGTGAAGCACGCAGAGTCGGCTCTCAAAGGGGCCGGCTGCCCGCATTGCGAGTGTCTCCCACTGCTTACGCTTTTCTCCCGGAGGACTCTCTTCGAGGAGGGAGCCTTCGCCAGCATTCCTCGTGGTGATGGCTCCGCTCCCGTCAAGGTGGAGCGGTGGCTGCATTCGTGGGGTTCACAACTGGATCTGGCGGAGGGAATGGAGACGGGCGAGTCCCTATCTCCTTCCTCACCCGCTAGATCCAGCGCCTGATCTCTGGGTTCGTAAGCCCGCACTGCGGCTACTTCCTCCCGGGGTGAGGGCTCGACGCTCCACCTGTCTTCCTCCGAGGAGATTGACGTGGAGGGCGCCGAAGAGGTTTCGCCCCCTCAATCACCCCAGTATGAGGAGCTAGTGGAGGTGCTTACTTGCGCCGTGGCCTAATTAGAGGATCGATTGGACCGCCGAGAAGCAGACCGAGGTGGGGATACACACAGCCTGTGCGTGGTTTTCTTGGGAGTGAAGCACGCAGAGTCGGCTCTCAAAGGGGCCGGCTGCCCGCATTGCGAGTGTCTCCCACTGCTTACGCTTTGCTCCCGGAGGACTCTCTTCGAGGAGGGAGCCTTCGCCAGCATTCCTCGTGGTGATGGCTCCGCTCCCGTCAAGGTGGAGCGGTGGCTGCATTCGTGGGGTTCACAACTGGATCTGGCGGAGGGAATGGAGACGGGCGAGTCCCTATCTCCTTCCTCACCCGCTAGATCCAGCGCCTGATCTCTGGGTTCGTAAGCCCGCACTGCGGCTACTTCCTCCCGGGGTGAGGGCTCGACGCTCCACCTGTCTTCCTCCGAGGAGATTGACGTGGAGGGCGCCGAAGAGGTTTCGCCCCCTCAATCACCCCAGTATGAGGAGCTAGTGGAGGTGCTTACTTGCGCCGTGGCCTAATTAGAGGATCGATTGGACCGCCGAGAAGCAGACCGAGCCGCAGCAAAGCATGTTGGATGAACGCTTCCTGCACGCGAGGCCACCACCTCCACGCCGGAGCCTGCCATTTTTCACCCCATCTCTTCATCCCTGCCTCTGATTATTATGGGAATGTGGCAGGGTTGACTGAGTGTGGCTATAGGGCGATGCCCCGGGTTGACACTAGCCAGCTATCTGTCCCCAGGCATGGCATCGTCCTTAAAGGCTCCGGCACTGCCCTCCAAGCCGCTGCGTACAACATCAGCGCTGGTGGGCAAGGGGTACGCGGCAGCAGGTCAGGCCGGTGCGTGTCTGCACACGATGTCTTTGTTACAGGCATACCAGGCAGACCTGCTTAAAGAGCTGGATGAGGGCAAGGAACTTAACTCAGATAACATCGAGGAAAGAGACCGAAAGAAACCGTCCGTGCCATTGGGCGGTCCATGGCAGCTATGGTGGCAGCAGAGAGGCATTTGTGGTTGACCCTGTCTGATATGAAAGAGAAAGACAGGGTCTTCCTCCTCGACGCCCCGCTTGCGCCTTCTGGCCTGTTCGGCGATGCCGTCAATTCCGTCGTTGACAGGGACCCAGGAAGCTCATAAACAGGCAGCGACGTTTCAGTGGTTCTTCCCTCGCCGCATCTCAGCTCTGGGGGCTCCTGGGCGGGAGCAGTCCCCACCACGTACCAACTCCTCACACAGAGAGGCTCAAAAACAGAGCTTTGGGTCGGGGACTTCAAAGCCTAAGCCGGATCTGCGTACCGTCCTTCAGGCTAAAAGGTCCTCGACCAAACGGTCCTGACTATCTGAGTGCAGGACTAGCGAAGGCAGGCCCTTCTGGGGACGAGAGATTCACACCGCATTACACGGTGCCCGTCTTCCCCCAAAACCCTGCCGGTGTTCCAGGGTGCAGCGGTCTCCAGCGAGCGTTTCTTTCAGTTTCCGCCTGGCAACGTAGCAGCACTGAGAGGCTCGCGACCTCTGCGGAGGCCCCCAGAGCAGCTAGTTCGGCCATCCCCTGCCGGTGTGCCGCTTCAGGGCACCGAACTAGCCGCTCTGGACACACCAGAGATCAGTCTCGAGAGACTGATTCCCTTAGTAGATTATTTAGCAGTGTGGAAGCTACTGCCAAATGTATCTCAATGGTTCCTGCGTACTGTAGAAAGAGGCTATGGAAACCAGTTCGGTTCTCGTCTGCCTCGATTCAACGGGGTCAACCCCACTCTAGTAGGTCCCGAGCAGGCTCTGGTATTAGAACAAGAAGTAGTTACTCTCTTAAAGAAGGAGGCCATCAAGGGTGATCCTTCCGCACTAGACAGACTCCGGGTTCTACAGCCGGTACTTCATTGTTCCGAAGAAGGATGGGGGGTTGTGTCCTATTTTAGATCTGCGCCTATTGAACTGCTCAGTCATGCGACTGAAGTTCAGAATGCTCACACTCAAACAAGTCGTGTCTTTGATCAGGTTCGATGACTGGTTCGTCACGATCGATCTAAAAGACGCATATTTCCATATCTCCATCCTTCCTCATCACAGGAATTTCCTGTGGTTCGCTTTTGGGGGAAAGCTTACCAATATCGTGTTCGGCCTTGCACTCTCACCCCCGCACTTTCACGAAGTGTGTGGATGCTGCTCTGGCTCCGTTGCGACTCCAGGGCATTCGCATACTCAACTACATCAACGATTGGTTGATTTTAGCTCATTCAGAGCAGGTAGCGGTTCGACATCGAGATGTCATTCTCACTCATATGAGAGAGTTGGGGTTAAGACTAAATGCCAAGAAGAGTGTGCTTTCTCCATTACAGAGGACCACCTATCTGGGCGTGGTGTGAGATTCAACCACAATGCAGGCACGTTTGTCCCCAGCTCGGATCGAGTCGATCCTCACTGCAGTCAAGAGAGTGAAAGAAGGCCAGTCACTCACTGTCAAGCAGTTTCAAAGACTGCTGGGTCTGATGGCAGCTGTGTCCAACGTTATTACTCTTGGCCTGCTGTACATGAGACCCCTACAGTGGTGCCTCAAGACCAGGGACCAGGTGGCTTCGCATGTTCAAGGTCACGCGGAGATACCTACGTGCCTTAGACATGTGGAGGAAACCTAGGTTCTTGTCTCAGGGCCCGGTGCTGGGAGCTCCTTGTCGCTGCGTGATGCTAGCGACGGACGCGTCCCTCACCGGGTTGGAGTGCGGTCATGAGCCACCCTGCCCACGGTCTGTGGAGTGGTCACCATCTGACGTGGCATATCAATTGTCTGGATATGCTGGCCATGTTTCGAGCACTGAAATACTTTCTCCCAGACCTAAGAGGTCACCATGTGTTGGTACGCACCGACAACACAGCGGTGGTCTCTTATATCAACCACCAGGGAGGTCTGCGTTGGCGCCCCTTGTACAAGTTGGCGCACCAGACCCTTGTGTGGTCCCAGGAGAAACTCCTCTCGCTGAGAGCAGTGCACATTCCTGGGCATCTCAATGTGGGAGCAGACATCCTGTCGAGGCAGGGGCCGAGGCCTGATCTCCCTTCTCGACGGCTCTCCACGGGAGATTCCCGTCAGGAGGGACCTCCTCTCACAGGCGGAGGGTACGATATTTCACCCCCGCCCAGAGCTGTGGAAGTTATGGGTGTGGCCCCTGAGGGGGCACAACTAGTAGCTTCTGGTCTCTCAACTGAGGTTGTTGAGACCATCCGCCAATCCAGAGCTCCCTCCACGAGGAAACTGTATGCCTTGAAGTGGAATCTTTTCACTCGACCCAGCTAACTGCCCAGTTGGTACAGTACTGGAGTTCTGCAGGCCCGTTTCTCTACAGGGTTGACCCACTCCATCCTGAAGGTCTACGTGGCGGCCATTGCGGCCTACCACGCCCCTCTCGGTGGTCAGTCAGTGGGAAGACACCCCCTGGTTACACGTTTCCTCTACGGTGCACTGAGGCTGAGGCCTCTCGTACGATCTCGCGTCCCCACGTGGGACCTGGAAGTGGTGCTAGAAGCACTCTGTAAGCCTCCGTTCGAGCCAATTGAGGAGATCGCCACCTTACGATAATGACTACCTTTCTTTTGGCGATATCTTCTTTTAAGAGAGTTGGGGATTTGCAGGCCCTATCTGTGGCCCCTTCCTATCTTGACTTTGCGCCCGGTCTGGCCAAAGCGTTTCTGTACCCTCGAGTGGGGTGTGTTCCTAAAGTCCCCTCTTCTGCACCGCAGCCTATCAAACTTCAGGCCTCACCCCCTGGTTACACGTTTCCTCTACGGTGCACTGAGGCTGAGGCCTCTCGTACGATCTCGCGTCCCCACGCGGGACCTGGAAGTGGTGCTAGAAGCACTCTGTAAGCCTCCGTTCGAGCCAATTGAGGAGATCGCCACCTTACGATAATGACTACCTTTCTTTTGGCGATATCTTCTCTTAAGAGAGTTGGGGATTTGCAGGCCCTATCTGTGGCCCCTTCCTATCTTGACTTTGCGCCCGGTCTGGCCAAAGCGTTTCTGTACCCTCGAGTGGGGTGTGTTCCTAAAGTCCCCTCTTCTGCACCGCAGCCTATCAAACTTCAGGCCTTCAGTCCTCCTCCCTTCAGGTAGCCAGACCAGCAGAAGCTTAATTGTATGTGTCCAGTGCGAGCACTGGACGCATACGTCCACAGAGCTGCCCTGTGGAGGAGGGTGGACCAGCTGCTTGTTTGCTACAGTCCCCCTAAGAGAGGTAGGCGAAGTATTGTGCATGGACTTAAATCACGAAAACACACATAGGCCTAAAACACACCATTTAACAGAGGAAAGTGCACATGACTGGTGTGTCAAAGACCAAAGAAATTGCGTTTAAGGGTGCGAATGTCTGCAAATGGGCATGTTCACTTGTCATTTCATGACAGCAGAGAGTCTATTCTGAATGGGTGATATCCAGTCTCTTGTACAGTAGTGTGGGAGTGTGCCAAACCCGGAAGGGAAGTCGGTATGTCCGGCATTCGACTGATGTTAGTAATGTCTGCCGTATTACACCTGTAGATCGGAAAGGCACTCGACACCTCAGAACTGACCTGGAATCCGGTCTGCGGCGGATAGCCCATGACGACTGGCAGAAAGTGGGGAGCCGCTGACAACATTAGCCTGGTACCAAAACACGTGTCCTCTGTGCTTTGCTCCCTCCGCGTAAACGGTTTACTGAGGATGCTGTCTATGGCGAAGGAACTGGAAAACTTTGAGGTTTTGTCATCCGCAGGTGCGCGCTCTTGAGATTGCGAAGTGCTCAGGATCTTCTTACTTCTCTTAGGTCTTCCAGCAATGAAACAGACCCTCAGTCGGTGGATGGTGGATGCCATCTCCATCTCTTATGAGCCAAAGCTCATTCTACTCGATGTGTGGCGGCCTCTAATAATAATAATAATTATTAGTTACATTTATATAGCGTTTTTCTGGGTACTCAAAGAGCTTTACATGAAAGGGGGGGAATCTCCTCAACCACCACCAGTGTGCAGCATCCACCTGGATGATACGACGGCAGCCATATTGTGCCAGAACGCCCACCAGACACCAGCTCATTGGTGGAGAGGAGACAGAATGATGAAGCCAATCACCACATATCAGCACATATCAATCAGCACATATCAGCACTCTAAGGATTTTTTAGCAGGTGTGTCTATGCAGGACATCTGCAACGCTGTGGGTTGGTCCATGCCCCTTACCTTCGTCAGGTTCTATGGGCTAGACATGCGAGCCACTCCTGGCTCTTCTGTTCTCTCGCCCTAGCTGTGCAAGCTGCCACACTAGGCAGAGATTTGGAAGTCTGGCGGCGTGGGAATTCTCGTTCCCGATTTCCGACGCAGCTCGAGGTCCTGAAGAGGGACGTCTCAGGTTGCGTATGTAACCATGGTTCCTGGAGGGAACGAGATGCTGCATCTCGGTGCCATACTTCCGGCATCCCTGCCAGCGCTTGCCTCATTCCTGAAGCTGACTCCGGCTCCGCCGCACGTGCTTTTATAGCTTCCTGGTCATGACGTCACCCGTGCATGACGTCCCGCTCAGCTATTGGACTGATTTCACATGTGATTCAGAGCGTGGTCACAGAAGGCTTTCCTGAAGCGTTTTTCCGATGCAGCGTCTCATTCCCTCGAGGAACCATGGTTATATACGTAACCTGAGATGGTTTCTTGAAACATCTTGGTTGAGACATTGCCACAGTTTCCTACTGACACACTACAGCACATTTTTTTATTCTATTGCAAATACTTTCAATTGTGAAAAAAATTCCAATTCACTAAAAAAGTCATGAGGACTTTAAATACTTCCTGTGGACATTGGGAGGCCCTGGAGTGAAAAAAGGTTGAGAACCACCATTTTAGTGATTGTGTTGTTAATAAATAATGCATCGCGAATAATAAATTCAAATTTTTTAAACTTTACAATGACCTCTAAGATAATGAGCTCATAAAACAACAGTCGGTGTATATTTTGGGAAGTTACCCCACATAACGTTGAGCTCCTGTTGTTATCAACAAAGGGTTTCCTCTAGTTCTGTGGTAGTCAATCTTTTTGACTCAAAGACCCCCCATTGTCCAACACAATATCTGAAGGCCCCTACCCCTTTATTAACAAAAACTAGGAGTGTTTAAAAATGTAATGAATTATGATTCACTTTGTAATGTTGAGTCTTAGGACTTCCTGTGAATATTTCCAATGTCCATTCTTAGAGAGGGTGCATATAGAGGTCAATCCCACTTTCCTGTGGTTGAGTATTTTGCCACTTATCTTTTACCACACCTGCAAGAATATCTTTTAATGTATAAATTCAGCTTGCCTGTCGGTTTTATTTGACTGGGCCTAGTGTGACGTTTACATTCAGCATATAAAATAACTGAATGCTTGAAGTTAAAAAGTGACGTGACATGTGGCCAAGTATGGTTACCCATACTAGGAATTAGTGCTCTGCATTTATCCCATCCTAAGTGCACACACACAGCAGTGAACACACACACACACACCATGAACTCTGTTACGGGGCTGACGAGACATGAGACTTGCGGATCCATTCGCAGAGCTTTATTAGACACAGACAGAGACGTGGTCATACAGCAGGCATGGGTCAGATGAGGGCAAACAGGTATATGGTGGGCAAAACACAAGAATAGTCCTAGGGCTAGCACAGGTCGACGATCGGCAGACAGAATCAAAAGGGGCAAGACAAAAGGGGTGAATCCAGGGAACCAGGCGAAGATCAGAAACCGGGAAGGCTAAGGCTAAGGCAAATGACTAGGGCTAAGGCTAAGGCTAAGGCAAACGACTAGGGTTCCTAAAGTCCCCTCTTCTGCACCGCAGCCTATCAAACTTCAGGCCTTCAGTCCTCCTCCCTTCAGGTAGCCAGACCAGCAGAAGCTTAATTGTATGTGTCCAGTGCGAGCACTGGACGCATACGTCCACAGAGCTGCCCTGTGGAGGAGGGTGGACCAGCTGCTTGTTTGCTACAGTCCCCCTAAGAGAGGTAGGCGAAGTATTGTGCATGGACTTAAATCACGAAAACACACATAGGCCTAAAACACACCATTTAACAGAGGAAAGTGCACATGACTGGTGTGTCAAAGACCAAAGAAATTGCGTTTAAGGGTGCGAATGTCTGCAAATGGGCATGTTCACTTGTCATTTCATGACAGCAGAGAGTCTATTCTGAATGGGTGATATCCAGTCTCTTGTACAGTAGTGTGGGAGTGTGCCAAACCCGGAAGGGAAGTCGGTATGTCCGGCATTCGACTGATGTTAGTAATGTCTGCCGTATTACACCTGTAGATCGGAAAGGCACTCGACACCTCAGAACTGACCTGGAATCCGGTCTGCGGCGGATAGCCCATGACGACTGGCAGAAAGTGGGGAGCCGCTGACAACATTAGCCTGGTACCAAAACACGTGTCCTCTGTGCTTTGCTCCCTCCGCGTAAACGGTTTACTGAGGATGCTGTCTATGGCGAAGGAACTGGAAAACTTTGAGGTTTTGTCATCCGCAGGTGCGCGCTCTTGAGATTGCGAAGTGCTCAGGATCTTCTTACTTCTCTTAGGTCTTCCAGCAATGAAACAGACCCTCAGTCGGTGGATGGTGGATGCCATCTCCATCTCTTATGAGCCAAAGCTCATTCTACTCGATGTGTGGCGGCCTCTAATAATAATAATAATTATTAGTTACATTTATATAGCGTTTTTCTGGGTACTCAAAGAGCTTTACATGAAAGGGGGGGAATCTCCTCAACCACCACCAGTGTGCAGCATCCACCTGGATGATACGACGGCAGCCATATTGTGCCAGAACGCCCACCAGACACCAGCTCATTGGTGGAGAGGAGACAGAATGATGAAGCCAATCACCACATATCAGCACATATCAATCAGCACATATCAGCACTCTAAGGATTTTTTAGCAGGTGTGTCTATGCAGGACATCTGCAACGCTGTGGGTTGGTCCATGCCCCTTACCTTCGTCAGGTTCTATGGGCTAGACATGCGAGCCACTCCTGGCTCTTCTGTTCTCTCGCCCTAGCTGTGCAAGCTGCCACACTAGGCAGAGATTTGGAAGTCTGGCGGCGTGGGAATTCTCGTTCCCGATGCGTTTTCCGACGCAGCTCGAGTTCCTGAAGAGGGACGTCTCAGGTTGCGTATGTAACCATGGTTCCTGGAGGGAACGAGATGCTGCATCTCGGTGCCATACTTCCGGCATCCCTGCCAGCGCTTGCCTCATTCCTGAAGCTGACGCCGGCTCCGCCGCACGTGCTTTTATAGCTTCCTGGTCATGACGTCACCCGCGCATGACGTCCCGCTCAGCTATTGGACTGATTTCACATGTGATTCAGAGCGTGGTCACAGAAGGCTTTCCTGAAGCGTTTTTCCGATGCAGCGTCTCATTCCCTCGAGGAACCATGGTTATATACGTAACCTGAGATGGTTTCTTGAAACATCTTGGTTGAGACATTGCCACAGTTTCCTACTGACACACTACAGCACATTTTTTTATTCTATTGCAAATACTTTCAATTGTGAAAAAAATTCCAATTCACTAAAAAAGTCATGAGGACTTTAAATACTTCCTGTGGACATTGGGAGGCCCTGGAGTGAAAAAAGGTTGAGAACCACCATTTTAGTGATTGTGTTGTTAATAAATAATGCATCGCGAATAATAAATTCAAATTTTTTAAACTTTACAATGACCTCTAAGATAATGAGCTCATAAAACAACAGTCGGTGTATATTTTGGGAAGTTACCCCACATAACGTTGAGCTCCTGTTGTTATCAACAAAGGGTTTCCTCTAGTTCTGTGGTAGTCAATCTTTTTGACTCAAAGACCCCCCATTGTCCAACACAATATCTGAAGGCCCCTACCCCTTTATTAACAAAAACTAGGAGTGTTTAAAAATGTAATGAATTATGATTCACTTTGTAATGTTGAGTCTTAGGACTTCCTGTGAATATTTCCAATGTCCATTCTTAGAGAGGGTGCATATAGAGGTCAATCCCACTTTCCTGTGGTTGAGTATTTTGCCACTTATCTTTTACCACACCTGCAAGAATATCTTTTAATGTATAAATTCAGCTTGCCTGTCGGTTTTATTTGACTGGGCCTAGTGTGACGTTTACATTCAGCATATAAAATAACTGAATGCTTGAAGTTAAAAAGTGACGTGACATGTGGCCAAGTATGGTTACCCATACTAGGAATTAGTGCTCTGCATTTATCCCATCCTAAGTGCACACACACAGCAGTGAACACACACACACACACCATGAACTCTGTTACGGGGCTGACGAGACATGAGACTTGCGGATCCATTCGCAGAGCTTTATTAGACACAGACAGAGACGTGGTAAGTCAATGTAGCAGAGAGGTGCATAAAGTAGTTTCTAATATTTACTTATTTGGTGATAAGAAGTCAATGTTCTTGAAAACAGACATATTTGAATGTGCGTCCAGCAGAATGCACACAGATAATGTGAGAGAGGAAACTCAGCTGGTGGCCTGCTGAAAAACAGAGGCAACATGTGAGAGGACACAGTGTTTCAAAAACGAAAAAATAGTAAGGCATAACTGTTTTCTTTAAAAGGTGGTGTCATCACTGAATATTCCCTGTAAAAACAGGAAACTACAAGGCGGACACAGGGAGAAGTGGAATGGTTCATTTGATCTCTGTTGACTGGAGGCCTGGCATGTTCAGCTTTGACCTTCTTGGCTCAAAAACAAGTTCATAAAAGATGAAACCTGTGGTGAGGTACCTAAAATAGGAACTTTGACTGCCCTGTTGACATGGAACACTGAATCGTATCTCCTGCTGTTGTGGAAAATTCTTAGTTTACCCATCCTCCTCATTTTTTGGCATGGGCCAGAGCAGATATGTATTTTGATGCTCGCTCACTATGTATCAGACCATCTATGTGTCTGCTGTAAAAACAAAACAAAAAAAACACTGTGAGGGCCTGTTTGCAAACATTTATGTAAAAACAGAAAATGAGAATAATGGTGTTGCTTCAGCTAGTTTTGACTATTCTTATCCGTAAGTACTGTATTTCCAATCAAGACTGATAAATATATCATACATATTTCTAAAGTGCATGACAGTGTCACAGCTAAGGATTCTGGGAGCTAAAATCACTCAGATATGTACAGTATGTTTGGCACATGATTGATGGAAACAAAAGCAGTTTATAATGCCTCTTCAAAATGAATGAAAATATTTTAATCATGGGGAAATTTGACCATGCATATCACCTATTCTCAGTGGCAAAAACAGATTTCCTTATAAAACTGAGCAGAAGGACTAAATGTAGAAGTCTGGATTGATTTAGTAACATGCAGATGAAAAAATATCCATCAAAGAGTGACTTGCAAAATTCTGACTAATGTAAAGTCATTTCCCAATTATCTTTGTGACTATACAGATATGTCATCATTCTAGAGCATGTGACAAATGAAAATAATAAATTCTACATTACAGACCGTACATTCTCGCAGTCAAAATTATTTGCTGTGCTCGGTGTGGGTTAGAAGTGTTTCACTTAGAAGGAAGTCAGGTCAACATTTCCTTTTTAACCTGCATCAAAAGATGTCTTTTGGACCAAAAGCACACATTTAAAACTACCACAGATAATCTTTTCCCCACATTCATCCCTGTCTGCAATTTTACTTTATCTGCTTGTCCCTAACAGAATTTTTTACACAGTAAACTGCTTTTGTGACCAGCAGATACAAACAGTTAGAAACAGGCATATTGGAATAGGATAATATTTATGTTTAAAGTATGAAATTATTTCAGCACCATCTGAAAAATTCATTTATTCCATTCATTTATTAGGACTCATTCCACTGAATGATTGTATTAATCATCTGGCTAATTGGCTTGGCTGATATGCATCAGTGGGACACTAATGATTCTTATGAGAGTGCTACATTTTTCAATACGGGATGACATACTTGCTCCATAATCACTGCTGGAAGGATTGTGTGTAATGTTAATTAAGCTCTCTAAAGTCGCTTTATTTGACCACAGAGCTGAACCAGGGCGAAACAAATCTTTCTATCTCCATTTCGGTTTGTTTGAAACAATCAAAGTGGCACCAAGGGCCTCTGTTTTTTAAAAACACAGCTTGTAGATTTGATTTGGCAGCTCTTACCTAATCTTTCTTGCATTCTTATTTTACCTGACTATATATCCACCAGCGCATTATGCAATAACCTACACAGAGGCAGCATTGCTTTGAATGCATCAGTGATGTATGTGTATGTCATTTCAGTTACGTAACTGTCTCATTAAAGTGACAGGAACTCGGCTTTGATACGGATGACTTGGAATGCAAGAGAAACCCAGGATAAACAAGTCTTTGCTAAGTCACTGTGGTGGGAGAGTGGCTGTTTTTTTTTTATTCACGCTTCACCCCTCGATTCTTTACAGAATTAAATCCCCACTCTGGTATTCTGTCACACACAGTCCAACAATGTACAGTGAACCTTTTATGATTTTTCTCAAAAACAGTTGCGGGCATATTATTCCCTTCCCCCTCTTAAGGAACTTAACTTGCCACACAAGTAATTTATAAACACTGCAGTAATTTTCTTAATATTGTCAGAAAAGCATTTGTGAGTGACAATATAATACTAATTAAGAAAAATCTTTGGCATAAATTCTACCCACTAGGGAGACTATAAATGCAACCAAATTACTCAAGTAGCGTGCTGTAATTTGTCTGTCTGGCATAACCTGTTTGTTTACAAATCTCTACGAAATTAGTCTTCTAAATGTAAATTAGACAACAAGGTTCATGTTAATGTTTTGGGAGTCATAAAAAAGTGCATTTCTATAGACGGTCACTTGAACGTGTAATATAGGCCCACCCACGTGTAATCAAATGCTGTCATCATCTTTGCGCTTGCTTATGATAATGGGAGCTTATTGGGTGAGATGTTATCCAAATGGGGCATAATTGCTCTATTAAGTGCCATCATTACAATTTCTCCCTGCATCTCATAGTCAATTATGCCTGTTCTGTTAACGCCATTATCTTTGTTATCATTGGTGCCGTATGACCAATCAGCGACTGATAACTGGCTGGGAAAGAAGCAATTTTTTATAAATGCTTTCACTGTCAAAGAGAAAAACTGTACTCTGAAGAAATAATAAAAGGGCCCTTGATGAGAATCTGCATTAGGAAGGCTTCTGAAATTTATAAAAGTTACTGCAAGACAGTTGCAGATTTGGAGAACAGAAGTAAAGCAATCGTTTTAACACTATAACATTCAGGAATGGACTGTGGGTTTGTGTAGCCACATCAGTTTCAAGTTGCCATTAAATGGAAGTAGCAACAGATCTTATGTGATGTACATGGGATAGTAAAGTGCCCATCCAATCAGAATCATGTCGGAAGTAGTAGGTCATGCGGGTATTTTGCATACTCTTTTATGAGTACTGTGAATTCGAACATACTTCTTTTGTCACATACTGTTTTTTGCCTACTATGTAGTTGGGAAGTATGTGATTTTGGATGCAGCCATAGACATATAAAATACCGGGAGGGCAGAGCAGTTTGCTGTCATTATACAGGTCGAGAGAGGCCTTTAGAGGCAGAATCACTGACGCCTCGTGTTGTTTGTTTTGACATGTGAGTGCTGAGTGCTGCTCAGAGCAGGATGGTGTATATAGTAAACCACATTACATGTCTTCATATAATTTTAAAGTAATTAATTTGTTGCTGCTAAGATGCTAAAGTAGTACAGAAAGAACAGAAGTATGTTTGCCGACAGGGCTGAGAGGACGCTAGCATCTCAAGCGGTTACAATGGTATGACAAAAACACACGCAAGTCTGACCCAAATGTTTGATGTCATGATTGTTACCATCTATTTGGATTGGTTCATGTCTAGCTGGTCACTTTCATGCATTCGTTTTCCAGCAAAGTTGCATATAAGCTAACTGATATGTTCATGCAACTCATCTACGCCACTTTGTTCATTCTTTAAGTGAACTTTTGCCTGTTTATTGATTAAACAAACATTTTTGGCCCGCTTTATTGAACGCAACACGTCCGATGTGTGAAACTTATGAGTTGTACTAGCCGTGATGCAACGTGGCACTGTGCTTCTTGTCCGGTGTGACTGTCATATTTTGCTATTTTGATTAGATATAATTATCAAGTGTTGTCAAATGGAAGCAAATTAAGTGTCAGAGTATACGTGTAATGTTCATATGTATGTAATTTCAATGCTATGGACTTGGTGTAAATATTTAAAGATGGCCAGGGTTTCAGTTTTGTCATTACAGTGAAATAAACTATATATTATGCAGGATGACTAGGCCTATATCATGCATCCAGGTGATCAAGGGTGGTTTATTCTAGGAGAGATTCTTTGAAGACTGACATACATGAGACTAAATAAGTTATTGCATTTCTGAGATGCTTTCATGTGTCACAGAAAGAGTGTTAAGGCAAATTTTGTAGGAAAGGAAAATAATCTCACAAGGCTCAGTTATGTTTTTTACATTTATTTGTTGAAAAATTCTTCTCACAAACTTTTGCATTCTTGATCTTCTGTTTATGTGTGTCATTTTTAGGGAACATGGTTGCTTGTTTTTCCTTTTTACTCATGACACACATTTTTACACCGGTTCAGACACCTGACGTTTATGTAACTTGTATCTTAGAATCACATAAAATAATTTTATGTGAACAGGATTAATTTGCATTACTAATTAGAGCTTCTTATTTGAAAGTATTTTGTGACACATGCATAATTTGTTTTTAATGAGGTTTTTTAAAATGAAGTACATTTCCATTGAGGGATGGAACAGGTTTCATAGGGATGGGATGTACACAGGTGTTTTGATGAGGAGACTGCTGGTAGCATGAATATGCAAAGAGGTGAATAAATGAGGGTTTTCTTGAAGGCAGTATTGGGGACGGCCCTTGTGTGGATGAGATATTGACTTGCAGATGGTAAATGAGGTAGAGACCAAACAGAGGGGATGCACTTTTTAAACTCTGTTTGGTATCATGCTTTATTTTCTATAACGAAAAAGAGATGGAGAAACAGAATTGCCATAGCTGTCAAGTTGGTTTCTACCTCTTGATATTGTCTCATCAAGTTCACACAGTTTTACTATCACTTGAATAATAAAAGTACAATAATACATTGACAACATGACACTGAACACTGGAGGAATGGCTTCTGAAAATTCAGTTTTGACATCACAGGAATAAATAACATTTTAAAATATATTCAAAAAAGAAAACAGTTCTTTTAAATTTGTAATAATATTTCATAATATTACTGTCTTGGTGAGCATAAGATACTTTTATTTTTTAAGAAACATTAAAGGAGTATTTCACCCAAAAATAAAAATTTGCTGAAATTTTACTTACCCATTTGGAGAAATTTAGCATTACACAACTTGCTCACAAGTGGATCCTCTAAAGCGAGTGTGTGCCATTAGAATGAGAGTTTTAACAGCGGATAAAAAAACATTATCACAATAATCGACATGTCTCTAGTCGATCGATTAATGTCCTGTGAAGTGAAAAGCTGCATGTTTGTAAGAAACAAAGCAATCATTAAGGCATTTTAATGTTAAAAACGTCACTTCTGGCCAAAATGCAGGTATATAATCTATAATAAAGCTTCCTCCAGTGAAAAAGTCAATCTCTTTTGTCCTCTCACACCAAAAGCCACCGACATATTTAAAACAGTTTAAAATATTTTTTAGGTGTAAATAGTGCTTGATCGGTTCATATTTCTCTCCTGATTTAGAAAAGATGACTTTTTCACTGGAGAAAGCAATATCATGGATGGCGAACTTGTATTTTAGCTGGAAGCAACAGTTAAAAAGTTAAAAACGTTTTAATGATTTGTTTCTTACAAGCGCACAAGATGTAAATTGATAGACTGGTCGTGTGGATTACTTGTGGATTATTGTGATGTTTTTATCAGCTGTTCCAATAAAGACACTAACTCATCTTCATCTTGGATGGCCTGAGGGTGAGTAAAATGCATTTGTTTGAAGACAATTTGCATGACATTTTAAATATCTTTTTACCTATTCTTGTCTTTAATGTCTTAAGCATCTTATCATTTTAA
Source organism: Sinocyclocheilus grahami (assembly GCF_001515645.1). Lineage (NCBI taxonomy): Eukaryota > Metazoa > Chordata > Actinopteri > Cypriniformes > Cyprinidae > Sinocyclocheilus > Sinocyclocheilus grahami. Next base: position 119,143 of record NW_015506570.1, read on the forward strand.
AGTTTACATCATCAGGCATTTCTGAAATAAGCTGCTCATTCCTAGACTTCTGATAGGATATCCAGTCTCCCCCTGACCTCCAGCACACAAAGCACTCCGTCTGTTGCTATGCTTATGAGGATGAATTGCAATTATTTGTGTGAAGTGATTTACAACACTGCTCTGCGAGTAAGTAGAATTGTTTCTGAGTTGAGTCAGTTGTGGTCTGACTGCACACCAGAAGCCTTGGCTAGAGGGTTACGAGAAGAACGTGAAGTGATCAAGTGACAGGACCAGTCAAGTTTTATCAGCCAGCATTTTCGGATTGTTTGGGAAAAGCAGGTAATTCATTTTTTGATGTCGAAAAATCCAAAAAAACTTACATTAGGATTGAATTGTGGATAAAAGTATAAAGATTTTGTGCTCTTGAGATTATTAAGTTACTGATAAACAGTTTAGATTTTACAAACGTCTGTTGTGGCGAGGCTGTTGAATTTCCCAGGGTTCTGTTTTGTCCCGTAATATAATATAAATCCGACTTTCATTTCCAGCTGTTTGAAGTGTGCAGGTGCCTTTAATGTCACATTATTTTGGTAAATGCATTTCAGCATGTACAGTATAGTACATTAAAATGAAAGCTTGATGTGTTGCACTGGAGGTTGTTTTTATATAAATGTGCATGTTGTAGAATAGATAAGTGAGAAATCTGCTCTTTTTGTTAAGAATGTGACAGTATCTGAAAGCCTAAAAATGCTGAAAGGTTGGAAGACCACAAGACATGTCCAAATCCAATGTTCGTGTGTCCTCCTGTCTGCTAAGATGCCTTTATCTGGTTGGTTTCTGAAGGGAGCATAGATAGATTCACTGCTTACTGTATGATGGCCCACAATTCTGTGCGTGGGCCTTGGCGGTTGGTCAAAAAAGAGGTCTGATGAAGCTGTTGAATGGATTACATTTACGAATAAATGTCAGTTTATTCTTTCAAATATAATTTAAACATGCTTTAGATATAACTCTTGAATTGATGTATGGGATTCTTATTTCTGATTGTTTAATCAACTTTCAAAGCTGCTGTAAAATGCAGCTAAAAGAATGCCTGTAATTGCTCATTGTGTATTTTATTTTGTTGTTTTATTTTTGCATAGGTACACATTTTAAAACACTTCACAAGTGTTCTTTTCCATTCTATTGTGCCTCACAGTTTTAAAACGCAAGTGTGTTCTGCATGTGAACGGCCCGTATTATTTGTTCAGAACTTTTTGTAATATGAATCTTCTCAAACTTCCTGTGTTCTGTCATTCTAGTCACTCGTATGTGCCCTCTTACTGTGCTCTGTCATGCACACTGGATTTCACCCAACCTTTGTGACAGTCCTTACTTATTCGTGCCTGTCTTCCTTCCTACTCTCCTCTTTTTCCTTCAGTACCTCCATCATCTGTCTGTTACCTAACAGAACAGAAAATTGCAATTCACCAGCAATTTTCCCCTCTGTGGAGCATGGATGAAGTGTTCGAAGGAAGGCCTCAATTCTCTCTGTGCCTTGTATCTAGAACTACATCATAGTCGACAGCTTCCTTGATCCTATCTTTTATTTATTTGTGTCAGTATGTCACACTCCTCTTTGTTTAAGCTACTACTTTATTTATTCATTTTTGTGGACAGAGATAAGTAGTCTATCACCACTAATACCTTTCTGATTTATCACAGGCGTAGTTATAGATCCTACAATTTACATCCATTTTACTCTCCCCATTGTGCCTTTTAGGATCACTGTTGGTGGAGGGGTGCAAATCTGTAATGTTGTTTTCATCCAAAAGTGTGCCTGCTCATCCTCACCCCTTTGTCCCATCTATCAGAATGCAGTGGCTACTGCGAACACATGTGGGCTGGGACTCAGAGGGCACAGGCTCATAGGAAGCCATTGACTCGTGAATAACCTCTATGTGTTTGCCTGGGAAGACACCAGAAGCCACAGACACAATAAAGGATGCAGACGGCAGCCTGGCTTTAAATCTCTATACAAAGGAAGGTCCTCTCCAATAGCGCTGTGGTGTGACTAGCACTTAACAAGTGCAGCTTGTGTCTGTTGAGTGGGTGGATGGACTAACACACGCCACGTTTGTGCTTGCGCTTGTGTCATCGGGTTATTTTGCATTCTACAGCTGTCATTTTGCATTTTTTCGATTCGCAGTGTTTAAATGTACATGCATAAAGGCTGCTGAGGACACATGTTGACTGAACTGCTCCAAAAGCAATTAATGACTAGACTCTTCATGTTTCTAATAAATATGCAGAATAAAAGAAACAGAAAATACAAACAGCCAAAATCAAATTAATTCTGATTGTATGAGCATCTTTCAAAGCAGCTGTAAAATGAAGATAAACGCACACCTGTAATCACACATTGTGTACGAATACAGGGAGTTGGTATGAATGAACTATATTACTTGGTGGAAGAATAGTTTTACTTTATTTTTTTAATTTAGTTTTTTATGTAGACTGATGTTGTGTGTTAAGTGTTTTTGTGTATGAATGCAAGAAGTTGGTGTAAACCATATATTTGGTGGAATAATTTTATTTTATATTATTTTATTTTAGTCTTACTGCAATTTATTTTTCCATTCTTATTACTTTATTTTAACATCTTTGAGTCAGATTTGAACTATTCTGTTCAGTTCCAACTAATTCATATTCAGTGTAAATAGCTCTATCAGTATCATATTCTATATTCTCAGTCTTGATCATAATATTATCGGTTTTCTAGGCTATATCCCCTATAGCACTTCCTTGTAAAGATGTTAGCCAAGTCTGTTTAAATTAATAAATGTAAAGTCTTATGCCCATAGGCAGCTCTAACAGGTTGGAGGGGCTGCCTGCATGCAGACTGAAGCTGAAGCAGATTGCAGGCATCTGGCATGCCAATGTTGTACGGTTTCCCCCCTTAGTGAGTGAACCTGCTGTAGAAGTCCTCCAGTCCCAGACAAAAGCACTCAATCATGGTATAGTGTTGTGCTGAGGTCGGGGTTTTGGCCCCTGACCTTCATTTCACTCCTGCAAAATATACACTTGGGGTGTAGGCAGCATAAGTTTATTGCAATCCTTAAATCAAGCTACACACAATGTTGCAATGCATGGAGCGAGAGCTTTGATTTTGTGTTTTTTAAAAGGAGCAGCTGTTAGGAGTGACATTTATATGCCCAAGTTCACTAAAAGTTTACCATAATTTATATATCTTCATCTAAATATTTTTATAGTGGCCCCCAAAAGTATTTGGACTACCAACTGATTTCAAAGTGATTTTTGAGGATATTCAGTTTCACACAGAAGTAGCCACAGGTAACCACAGGTGAATTTCATCACATTAACTATAAACATTAGTTCATGGTTAGTTGAATCGATATGTAGTTAGTTATCGAATGCAATGAATCTCAGCATTTATATATTAGCTTTAGCGTCCAGTACAATTTTGGGAACACTGCAGTGTTATTTTTATGGTACATTTTATATATAGTTTAAGTTTTAGTAATTTTGTTGTGAGCTTTTGTAATTATTTTATTAGTATATATACATATATACTAATAAAATAATTACAAAATGATTTATAATAACTTAGTTATAAAGATATGTTATCAGTATTGTATATGTGTCAAAGAATTATGTTTTTTCTCATGAAACATTTCATTTACATAGCTCAGAGGATGTTAAATGCTGGTAATTATAATATATGCCAACATGTGGCCTGTATTCAAATGTTATACAATCTGAATATTCTACTTTTGAAGTTAAAAACTATTTACTGTGAAATTGCTGATTGGAAAGCATCTTTCTTAGTAAGTATTTCAACCTCTTTATGATCAATAGTGTAGAAATTATCTGAAAAGAGGTAGGTTCATGAATATTAATTATGCTTCAATGTAATTCATATTTAATAGACCCACTAGTCAAACATTTGGCAGGAACTGCCTGAAAAAAATTACCCTTTGTACGTAAAGAAATTTAAAAAACAAATATATAAACATTAAAAATTTATATATAAACTACTGTTTGGGGTTGGCATGGTTCCCTTTCAAGGGAACTTCGAACTGCGTCCTCTAGGGGTCGCTATGGGGCGCACCTTCAGTGTGACCGGTGTCTGAAGCATATATCTAAAAACAACAATAACATTGGCCGGCAACAGCCTATGACGTCACTACCGGTGCGACTATAGTATAAATAGATGCCGGGAGAACACGTCATCCTCTTCTTCGTCTTCAAACTGACCGTTTGTTTATGTTAACGTTAAGCTAAACACAACTAGGTGTGCATGTTTCTCGCCAGAGGCTTTGCTCTGATACCTGCAGTTTCACACGGCTCGCGTGCTGTGTGTGTGTGTGTGTGTTTGTGGTGAAGAGCAAGCACGTTCAGCTCTCGAGGGAGATGGATGCGCTCTGCATTCATTGCTTATTTCTTGTGAGAGATAAACATGAATTGAACGCGCTCGTCTCACTAGGAGAAGACCTGTGCTCATTGTGATGCATTCGTGGGACTACTGAGGGGGATGTGAGTATTTCACCATTTACAAGTTTGTAGATAGCGTTTGCATGAGTGCGTTCGCCTCTCACAGGAATAGCGATGCATTCGTGACAGCAGTTTTCGTTCACGCTTGATTTCCGATGGTAATCTAGCGGTTGGGCGGAGTGTGTTTAGCTCCCGCGGGAGCTGAATGCATGCTGCGCGTTGCGTCGCAGTGAGAACATGGAAAGGACCTGACGGGAAATGTCTCCCGATCAGTAATTTCCTTTTGTTTATATAGGAAATGTATAGTGTGGCTCTGTCTGCAGTTATTGGACAGATGGTTTATATCATGTCCTTCTCAGATAACCACATTATACTGCACTCCGGCTTGAAAAAGAGAAATCCATTCTCGTCCCGCATCCACAGATTCCAGCATACTAGTTATGCCAACATCGAGGGGATGCATGAGAATGGTTATGAGAAGATGCCACCTGTTGAAGAGACGCTGGCCTGCTATCTCTACATGGGGGAGACATCTTCTCTTAAGGCGGCAGCAGGTTAGGCTGCAGTCTCGTTGCACACCATGGTGGTGCTTCAGGCTTTTCAGGCTGATCTGCTTAAAGACCTGGATAAAGGCAGGGTCTATCCCCTGATGAGGTGGCTGAGTTGCGTCGCACCACGGATTTTACTCTCTGTGCCGCTAAGCAGGCCGCCACTGCCATTGGCAGATCCGAAAAATTGCAGCCATGGTGGTTATGGAGAGACATCTGTGGGTGAGTCTGGTGGTTATCGGGTTGAAAGAGAAGGGCTTTCTTCTTGATGCGCCGGGTTCCCCTTCAGAACTTTTTGGCACTTCCGTCGAGATAGTGGTCGTGAGGTTTAAGGAGGCCAAGACGTGCTCGGCTGCCTTTATATCCTTCATTCCACGAGGGTCCAGGCTTCGGACGTCGCCTCCAACCTATATCATGAGCCTGAGCCATGCGCGGGAGCCATGGTTGGTGAGTACGATCCATTTTTATCTACTCTACTGCTAGTTCTTGTGTATTTGATGCTAGCCTTTCTCTGCAGCGCTATCGGACCTGTTCTGTTTTTCTGACTTTAAGTTTGACCCACCTGCTAAGTCAGGACCTCCTGCTGTTGACCGATTACAGTGATGGTTCACTCATTGGTTCTGGTTCCAGGCTGGTGATAGCCCTCATCTTCGGCTTGGACACGCAAGGGCTTCTGGGGAAGTCTCCCAGCATCAGGTCCCCTAGTATAATGCTTGCAACTTCAGGACCTGTGGGTCCTTCTCATGGGCTAGTACTCTTCTGAGTACATGCTTTGCTACATGCTCCCTGTCCTCTGGCCAGGTGCGAACTACTAACTTCTCACCCTGAGAGGTCTCCAGAGATTTGAATCGTTCCTTAACATTCATGCACATTCTCTGAGCTAGAGCTCCTCTTGCTGACGCATTGAGGAGCTCAATGCTCCACAGACGGTCGGGCCTGTGGGTCCTCACTGTCACACTGCCCTTATGGTTGAACCAATAATCACCCCTCTGTGGAGTGGGCTGGATTACACTGCATTCCCTGAGGTAAGAGGGATTTGTGTTTCTGTGGAAACCCCT
>NW_015506570.1:125448-205448 GCF_001515645.1 Sinocyclocheilus grahami
ACACTAAGCTTCTGTGCACTTTCTAAAATCCACATGGTGGTAAGTGTGCACGCTATGCACTCTGCGCACTTTCTAAAATCCACATGGTGGTAAGTCTGTAACCTAAGCACTCTGGGCACTTTCTAAAATCCACATGGTGGTAAGTGTGCACGCTTAGAACTCTGCGCACTTTCTAAAATCCTGTATGGTAAGAGTTACGCGTTATTAGCCTCGTTCCCTTTCTCTGAGTTGGCTTAGACCCCGGTACTCGCCTTAGGCTCCACTCAACTAGCGTCTCTTTTTTGACACACTTTTAAAGCATCGCTCCCCTCACTGTAGAGGGTTATTTGTGAGCATGGTGCTTTCTTCCGAGCGTTCGAGTTCCTCCCCTTCTGAGGAGTTGAATTCCCTGCTCCGTGGGCTGTTCTCGTGGTGGTGTTTAGCAGTGCTCCCCTCTATCAGAGGGTTGCCTATGAGCACGCTACTCCTTTTCTGAATTCGGAGTTCTCCTCTCACTTGGGGAGTTGAGTTATCTGTTTTCCCAGAGCACCTGGAACTGGCAACATCAGGCGAACTAGGATCAGGTGAACTAGGCCCTTCCTCTGCCTCCCTGATGTGCTGAGTTTTTGGCTAAGCTTGCAGTACGCTTACCCTTAAGATTTCTAACGAACATGCTGTAGGTCGAGCCCCCTCTCGGCTGAGAGCTGGGTGTTATGCTCCCTCATCTATAACTTACTGCTAGCCATTCCAGCATTATACCATAGATTGAGTTGATGACTTCTCAAACATATTGTTCTTGGGATGCACCATTTCCATCTATGGGCTGCTCTTTCAGAGCGCCACGAGAGCCCCTTAGAACGGTGTCTTTAAAATCCATGTTATGGTAAGTGTGCACTCGAAGTCCCTGTGCACTTTCTAAAATCCACACTGTGGTAAGTTCGCACACTAAGCTTTTTGCATTCTTTCTAAAATCCTGTATGGTAGGGGCTACGCGCGGTGGCTTCGTGCCCTTTCTTGAGTTGGTTAAGCCCCGGTTCCACCTTGGGCACCACTCCACCTATGTATCCTCAGGATGCCTACTTTAACAGGGTGTTGCTACTAGGGGTCTGTTGAATGGCTATGATAGAGTTGGTACTTAAGTGCTCGCTGTGGTTTTCTGGCATGCACTCCCCTCAGCATGGTGGTGTGGGTATACCATTCCCCATAGGGATCCCTAGAGGATGCAGTTCGAAGTTCCCTTGAAAGGGAATGTCTCAGGTTACTTATGTAACCATGGTTCCCTGAGTAGGGAACGAGACACTGCATCCTCTAGGATATATATTTACATACATATATTTAGATATATGCTTCAGACACCGGTCACACTGAAGGTGCTCCCCATAGCAACCCCTAGAGGATGCAGTGTCTCGTTCCCTACTCAGGGAACCATGGTAACAAAAGTAACCTGAGACATTTTTTATGTTTTTGAAAGAAGTCCACAAGCACAAGGAAAAGTACACGTTGTGACTTGTGATAACTTTATTAAGCTTCATATTAAAGGCTGCATTTATTTGTTCAAAATATAAAATATTCTGAAATATCATTACAATTTAAAATCGCTTTTGTTCTATTTTCGTATTTTTAAAATGTAATGTATTCCTGAGATGGCAAAGCTGAATTTTCAGCAGTCATTACCCCAGTCTTCAGTGTCACATGATTCTTCAGAAATCACTCTGTTATGCTGTTTTATTATCAATTTTGAAAACAGTTGTGCTGCTTAAGATTTTTTGCACACCATTATTTTTTAAGGCTTCTCTGATAATTAGATGGTTTAAAAAACATTAATTGTAATACTGTAGAAATCTTTTGTAGCATTATAAATGTCCTTACCGTAACTTTTGATCAATTTAATGAACCCTTTGTGAATAAAAGTACTAATTAATTTTTTTTAAATTACTGAATGTAATCTTTTAAATGGTTTTGTTGATTTATTATTTTTTTTATTGCTACTTTCCTAAATTTTCAATGTTCAAGAGATCAAAAGGCTATATATCCAAATCTGAGTAAAGGTAGTAGTACAAACTCTAACTCCTGTAAAAAGTTTACAGAGAATGTCTCTGATGGTCCTTGGGTCCAATTTGGACACCAAGGCCACTGTCTGGGCTGTTTCTGCTGAGGGCCTTTTGGCCCACAAAGCACATCATGGTTGCATTGCAAATATACAAGTCTTTGTGATTATGGCCTAGTGATTTGGTTTATGGTTTTACCTTGAGCAGAATTATTTATTAGCTTTCATAAAGAAGTCCCTCATCACGGGGTTTATGTGACTATATTTATGCCATTATGGAGCTCATGTCCAGTTCAGGGCCGAGGATCAGGCTGTTATGACAGGACTCAAGAACACTTCTCAGAGAGAATAAGATATTAGCTTTTTGATAATGTGTGTCTCAATCAGATGGTAGTGTTCTGGCTTAAGGTTACTTAATCAAACAGAATGGTTTAAAGGTAAACAATGTATTATAGATGTTTTAAATATGAGATGCATTTTTAGGAGTTGCTTCAAGGTTATCATGGACATCTTAATTGATTTAGCATGCTGTGAAAATGTGTGTGACACATCAGGAATTCAAAAAGGACAAAATTCCACAACCAGAGATGTAAGTCCTCATTAAAGCCCAAAAGAAACAGTAACAATTTGAATATTTCACCTTTGATATGTTTGTGTGCTGAGTGACTTAGCATTAGCCAGACATTATTATCAGGTAGATTAGCCGCTGCTTGTCTCGTATTGGCCTTCTCGGTTCTACTTGACCTTCCCGTCAGGAGATTGAGCATTAAGTCATCTTGATATGGAATGCAATTTGATAGGCATTTGGATGGCTCGCGGTGACCCCATTGTCACAGATGAGCCATTTGTCATGGCTGATGCTTAGAGAGATGAATAAGATAAAAAACTTAAAAACTTTGAAAATATTTACATGTATTTGCATGTATATATTTATATTCGTATAATTTATATTATATATAAATATATTTAATATATAAACATAACATATTTTTCTTAAATATATACATGCATGGGTGTGTATTTATGTATACATAATAAATATACACAGTACACACACATATACTATGTGAACAAAAACTTTTATTTTGGATGTGTTTAATCGCGATTAATCGTTTGACAGCACTAGTTAATATTTACATAGATGATTTACATAGATGATGTACTATAGCAAGTCATACTAAGCAGCATGTGGGGGAATTCCCATAATCCTGTGTGGCTGTATAATAAGCATATAAATGTCTGAATTTTAAAAAATATGTTATTATTATTTCATATTATTGCTTATTTAGTCTAAAATAATGTATGTAGGTATTTTATTTAATTTTATTCTATTTTATTTGGTTATTTAGAGTGAAATAGTGTGTTGTCTATAGGTATTTTATTTTATTTTATTTTTTTATTCTATTTTATTTTATTTTGCTATTTAGTGTGAAAGTGCGTTAGCTCTTGTCATTGTAGTGGTTGGTGTTAACAGTCTTATTTTATTATTTTATTTTGTTATTTAGTGGGAAATAGTGTGGTGTCTGTCGTTATTTTATTTTATTATTCAGTGTGCAAGTGAGTTGTCTGTAGTCAATATAGTGGTTATGTTAACAGTCTGAAATTTTATTTTATTTTTATAGTGTGAAATAGTTTGATGCCTGTTAGCAGTTAGTGTTCCCTTGAGCTTTATGCATTTATGCATGATAAATCTTTACAATACGTCATGGATACATGCAAGTTCATCAAGCTTAGTAACAACCCCCTAAAGTCCTTTATATTTTTATATCCAGTCATGATTACAATGACTGGTCACTGGACCCTCAGGATGAAAAATCCTGGATATAAAATATTGTCTCAAAAATACAAAGAAAAAAATCAGTGTGTAAAATATTGTTAGTAAGTTTAACATGAAATTCTTGATGAAAGAAAGTTTGTTGGAATGAATGACTTGTGTATTTTTTCCGATGTCAACAAGTTTGCATTTGGTAGTCCTCCTGTAACACCTCTGCAAAATACAGAATATTGTAGTAAATAAAAGCTGACTGGCCCTGTGTCAAAGAAGCACAATGGATGCTGTCTTTCCTCTCATCTCACGGTATGAAAAGCAATTAGACCTTGAAAGTCACAGCACATCCAAACCACACAGAAACACAAGGCTGTTGGTACCCTGGAGAACGTTTCCACCCTTGAAGACAAAGACATTGCGCCATGAATTTCAATAGAGCCACATTTGACAAAGTGTTTTGTCCTTTTTTTTTTTATTCATATAGGTGTTTTTTTCATGATTTGTTTTGTATACTTCAGCATTGTACAGACCATAGCCTATAATACACCTTTAGCAGACTGCAAAGCTGCATCAAGAAAGCAGGGATGGAAAGTCATATCTTTCATCCATACATCCCACTTAGTATAATATCAGCTTGGAGAAATGGTAATGTATGTGCTTCTAAACACAGCTCTTCCATTACAGTATACTAAGTCGAACCTATATGAAAAGTGAGTTTGTTTAATCGATTCATTTTTGGACTTCAAATAGGCCTACATTTTAAACAGTTGTAGTGGGGTTCAGTCCTATTTGCCTTCTTCCCAGAATACACTGGCGAACAATCAAACAATACATATTATTTATTAATGCCTCAGTAGTTAATATGTATTGTATTTTTTGCTTGTTTGCCAGCATACATGTTGTTTTTTGGTCACATTTCGCAACTTACACTGTGATGTTAGGATGAGTTTGTTCATTTGCTAAAAATGATCAGTTAGTTGATTCACATTCCACGTTCACATGTTGAAGTCTCTGTGTCGACATTTAAAGCATGAAGAGTGTGTAAATTTCCCATAGAATACATGACAAACATTTAAAATGCTGAATGAAACTGGACTATTTCAAATCAAAAGGAACAATTGGCATAGAGCTTTTATGAAGTTGGCAGAATTCAGGAAATGTTCTTGTAGTTACTTTAAATAAGTAACTGTTTCTGTAATGGCAGATTTGAAGTATGGAAACTTGACATTTTAAGTTCACTCAAGACATTTTCTTAAAATACACTGCTGATCAGTTCGGGGTCTGTGAGATGTCATATTTGGGGTCAGAAAGATTCGATGACAAAGCTGATTTTTTTAGCAGCCATTACTCCATTCTTTAGTGTCTTTCAGAAATTATTTTAATATGCTGATTTGCTACTTATGGAAACCGCTACGTTTTTCAGGATTCTTGGAGAAGTTCAAAATAACTAATAACTAACTAATAATTCATTTTCAATAGAAATCATTTGTAACATTATACATGGCTTTAATTTAACTTTTGACCAATTTATTCCATCCTTGTTAAAACAAAATCCTTTCTAAAACAAAAATCTTACGGATGCTGAACTTTTGAAAAGTAGTATAATCAGGCAAATAAATTTTTTTTTTAAATCAATGCAAGCTTGTTGCCTTTATGTTTTTATTTTAAATTTCTACAAACGCATATTTTTTACAGTACAGTATAATTAGTTCAAATGAACACAGCCTGTCCATTCTGATCTCAAAACGTCCGTCTTTCGGCATCCTTCTGGGCTCTAATTGTGGACCCTGACATGAGGCTGTAATTACTGCTGGCGTGAAGGGAGGTAGATTAGCACACAGCCATGGTGGGTGTTTGAGACGAGTCTCTCTGGAGCAGAAGACCCTGCACATGTGTGCGAGAGATTTTTCTGTGCTCGTTATCTCTACATCAAGCTGTCAGCAGATCACAGCTATTCCACTTTTCCCAGATTCTGTTGTACCTACTCATGCCTTCTCATTTCCCCTCTATCCTTGTGCATTCATGAGTACATGTGTGTATGCGTTTGCTGTCATGTACTACTTGCTCTCTTTTCTTTTAGGTGGAAAATTCTAATTAAAACTTACATTACGAACACATGTGCATACTGAGGATGCAAAGATGAAGTTATTTTACAATATGTAATATAAGTCTCTGGTGTGCCCAGAATGTGTCTGTGAAATTTCAGCTCAAAATACTCCACAGATCATTTATTATATCATTTTGAAAATGCCTATTTTAAGTGGAAGCAGAAACACACTGTTTTTCTGGCCTGTCTCTTTAAATGCAAATGAGCTGCTGCTCCCCGCCCCCTTTTCTAGAATAGAGCTGCACCATTACAGCTCATACCTGCTAAAAACATCAGTTTTGGTTCTGATTATCATGGTTATCGCGCTGAAATAATGCGTTTTAAACCATATGAGTTTACATTTCTGATATACGGTTTTCTGAGAGCACACATCCGAAGCACATAGACAGAAAGCGGCTGTCACAGCATGTGAGTACTAAACTAAGTTCTCATTCACACACAAGTTTACGTTAAAAACACACATGAGTTACAAAAAACAGTCGGTTATGTCTGTGAAGGTAAACGGCTGGGAAAGAAATCGCATGTTTATTTTAGATCTGTGTGGCAGTAGCAATATACATTAAATAAATCAATAAATCCACTGCTGTCTTGTCTCCTCTGAGGCTGGGACTCTAAACATTCTGTGTTCTGTGCTCGTCTGTGCAGCCAAAGACAGAACAGGTAGCGTGTTTTGCTCAAGCTTTTGCCATGGCATTAGAACTAGTACACCGTTGTCACTTGCGAAAACACAATAACGGCGCCATTGGTGTAAACTTACAGATTAAGGGGCCTTAATATTATAATGAGATCCCTTTGCCACGTCACCAAGGGAGCGAAATCAGACGTGCTCGTTTTTTCAGACGCTTGCAGAAAAAGGCTTACCAAAACAGAGTTACTGGGTTAAAGGGGTCATATGACTTTGCTAAAAAGAACATTATTTTGTGTATTTGGTGTAATGCAATGTGTTTATGCGGTTTAAGGTTCAAAAACACATTAATTTCACATAATGTACATTATTGTACATTAGTTTCTCCTCTATGCCCCGCCTTTCTGAAATGCGTTGATTTTTACAAAGTTCATCGGTCTGAAAAGCAAGGTGTGCTCTGATTGGCCAGCTATCCAGCGCATTGTGATTGGCTGAATACCTCAAGCGTGTGACGGAAATGTTACGCCCCTTACCATACTGTGATACTGTGTCCGGGCACGACAAGACAAAACCAATAAAAACCCATTATAAACGAGGCATTTGTTGCATCCAGTGGGGACATAATTACTGATTATAATGACTTATACTGTCTTTTTACGCGTTGCATTGCGTATCGCGCTGCGTAAACATAAAACCATGTCTGCATTTGTGATCGGAGAAACCACAAACAAGTGCTACTCTACACTGCTCAAAACTAGCGTTGGAATCGTCAGTGGCAAATTCTTTAAATATGAAATCGTACTTACAGGCTGTGAGTCAGAAGCACCAGATTGTCCTTGCAAAGTTGGAATTGCCCCACTTTATAGAAACAGACACCGACATTGTAGGCTATACTCTCCCAGGAAACAGTCCTCGTCCTCCATAAAATGCGCTGCACACATCTGAATATTTGGGTTGAACTGTTCCGGAACAGTGTTGTAAATACAACTTAACCACTGATTTCTAGTTGTGTCCTCTTTTGGAAGGCCAAACAAAGTAGTTTCACTTTCATAACGAAACACACAGCGTCTCCACAACATGGCGGCGGTGGCAGCAACAATACTACAGCAAGAATCAAAGTTACGCCTTCTTTCTTTGCGTGAACATTTGGGCTGCGTTATGCAAATCTTCCCACATCGTGACGTAGACATGTTGGGGGCGTGTTAGAATGAGCCTTTTTTAGGTAGGTGTGGTTGACTCTTAACTTTTATAAAGAATATCTCTTTGGATTTGAGACTTTAGTCTTTGCAACTTTACAGATCTTATTTATGCACCAAGAGCTTGTAACACTACAAAGAGAAAGGAAAAATTGAAATCGCATCATATGACCCCTTTAATCTTTTTCACGTTTCCTTGGTTGGTAGATGCACCGGGGACCTGATTATAGCACTTAAAACCTGGAAAAGTAAATTAAATGCTATTAAAATGCTGTTAATTGTAAACTGTAAATTATCTTACCATACATATTATGGTCAAAAACTAAATGGTTTAACATCATATTATATGTACTTTTACTGTAAAATAATGTCAAATGTATATTTTCTGCAAGTAAAAACTGTAATTTACAGTGAAAAACAGTAATATGACATTCCCAGTAGTCCCTGGGTGATGATACGATTTATATTTAATATAGATAGGTATATTAACTTTATATCACTTCATGAAATATAGAGTCATACGTAGTAAAAAAAATACAAGCGCCAATATGCCATACTTTAAAACATGAAACTGTCTTTTTTTTTTTTACTGTGAATTTTTACTTTTTTAAATGATAAATTTAACAAAGAGTAGCTTTGACTTGACAGTTTCTTAACTGTGGTTAAAGTCATATATGTTTCAAGCAACTTGAGTGTGGGTAGATAATGACTCTTTCATTGTGCTTTACTTTGCAAATGAATTGCAGAAGGTGCAACTTATGCAATATTTATTGAAGTTGTGTTACAAAAGCACTGGGCTTAGAAGTCTGAAGGTGCTTGAATGGGTATGACGCTTGTTTTTGGTCCCTGTACCTTTAGGAAGACTAATTTCTCACTGTGTGAAAGCTCACTAGCTGCTCTAACATAACAAATTGCAGGTGCATTTGATCTGGAGCGTCTTATTAAACTCCTCAAGGACAGTTCCTGTAGCGCCTCTCTCAAGAGTACAGATTTCTAGTTTTTTTTAGTCAGTATGTGATCTTTGCTAGGTTTCCATCAGCCAATAGTCTAACACAACTGCATTTATATGAAAAGATACCCATAAAGTGTGGATGATAGATGTTATAGCAGTTATAAAAAGAAAATGGTTTTGCCATATTTATCATTACCATTGAGAAATGGCTTTACGTTTAGTTAATGGGCTGCTTGGCTGAATTCACATTACTTCTGCACGAGTAGCCGTTGTCTTTTTGACACCAGTATCCCACAGGATTTCATTACTTTACAGCAGGCTGTGCTTGTGGTATTATGGAATGTGTTTGTAATCCTGTTAGCCAAAGACTGAGCGTAGTAAAAAAGCTGTAAGACACACTCTTCAGCAACCTACTCTCCTCCAGACACAATCGTGTCATGACTACAGTGTTTATCCGGAAACTAGAGCAAAGACACATTCAATCAACAGGGTGGTCAAAGGATTATAGGTAAATATTTTTGTCATTAGACTCATTACCATTTCATCACTCTTCTACAGTGAGGGATTAATCCCGGGGTTTGCTTTGTTTTGTAACAAAACTATTTAGGATAGATAAAATATGGATATACAGTGGGTACGGAAAGTATTCAGACCCCCTTAAATTTTTCACTCTTTGTTATATTGCAGCCATTTGCTAAAATCATTTAAGTAAATTTTTTTCCTCATTAATGTACACACAGCACCAAATATTGACAGAAAAACACAGAATTGTTGACATTTTTGCAGATTTATTAAAAAAGAAAAACTGAAATATCACATGGTCCTAAGTATTCAGACCCTTTGCTCAGTATTTAGTAGAAGCACCCTTTTGATCTAATACAGCCATGAGTCTTTTTGGGAAAGATGCAACAAGTTTTTCACACCTGGACTTGGGGATCCTCTAATGTGAATGGAGTTAACTTTAAGTTAAAATTTGTAAACGTGTTCTTGAGGAGCCAATTTAATCCTTAGATAATTACTGCTGTCTTCTCCATAATGCCATCCAGCTTATGTTTTCCCCCAGTCCTCAGTTATGATGTGATGATCATTTGCTTTGATCATCACTTCTATACATTTATAATTTGTTGCATATATTTTTTACACACTTTTTTTGGTCATACGTAGTCACAATTCTGTCATCATTTACTCACCCTCATTTTATTCCAAACCTGTATGATCTGCTTCTGTGTTTTTGTCCATACAGTGAAAGTCAATGTTGTTTTCAAACTCAATGATTTTTATTGAATAGACAAAAACTGCTGAAACATTCTTCAAAATATCTTATTAAACATTATGTAATGGTTTCTATAGAAGAAAGTAAGTCATACAGGTTTGAAACGACATGATGGTAAATTATTTTTATTTTTGGGTGAATTATCCCTTTAAGGAAACATTTACTACACTGTTTGTTCTTCTGTGATTTATTTCCTAACAGAGTCCAACTATAGAGAAGGACAGTTTGGCGACTATAGCCTCCAGGTCCATTCAGACCAGTGCTGTACCTTTGGTTTCTCCATCAGAACATAAACCGAGTCACCATGACCAGCCAGCCATCCCAGCAGCACCCCAAACCAGCACAGCAGCCTCATTCTTCCTCAGGTAAGCCTAAAAGCTGGTTGGCGATGTGTTTTGCACACTGCATAGCCATCAATTCAGCTAATCTTGCTCTGTGGATCCCAGTTTCAATGTCCTGGTCCCTTAGCACCTCCTCAGAATCCTCTATTGCCTCTGGCAGTCACGTCATGGCAATGCTTTCTCAGTGCCCATGGAGACTGCAGCGATGTTGAAGGCAGTTCAGCCTAATGTGTTGAAATGTCATTGATCAATGCTCAGGCTTAGCAGTCCGAGAGAGTGCAAAATCCAAATGGCAGAGGTCTCAGAGCTGGACTGGCCATGTATCCGCAGGGATAATGGTTAATCGCTATGTAACAGACCAATTGTTTGCCAAAATTGTTCTTGAGGATTGATGTTTTAGTGTAACATGTATCCAGTACATGAATGTATGTATATATTATTTAGTGTAACTAAAATACATTCTATCTATGCACATACAATTAACAAAATATACATTAAAAACATTTAAATAAAAAAACATATATTATAAATATTTTTAATTAAATTTTTTTAATCTTGTACTTGAATTGAAGCAAAAACACCTGACCATATGTACAAAGAACTTCACATAGTCAGTGTCTCAAATTTAGTTAATGGATTAATGCCATAGAAATGGTGCTGAATGTTCAATATGCCCAAAATCTTATATCATGATATGATTCATTTTATTTCATGGTAATGAGATAAATGTACTCATATGGTTATTTCTGCTTAAAATATAGTTATTTTTTTCTTTAAAAAATGTTTGATACCATAGAAATTTCATAAATATTTTCACCAGTGTCAATATCACTAAAAAAAAAAAAAACGAATACTATCCTAAATGTAAAAAAACAAAAACCCTCAAGCTCACTGAAGACAAGTAAACAGTCAGCGATTAAATAAGAATAAAAAACTAATTACACGAAGTAGGATA
This sequence comes from Sinocyclocheilus grahami, assembly GCF_001515645.1. Lineage (NCBI taxonomy): Eukaryota > Metazoa > Chordata > Actinopteri > Cypriniformes > Cyprinidae > Sinocyclocheilus > Sinocyclocheilus grahami. The sequence goes on from NW_015506570.1 coordinate 136,692, forward strand.
AAAAACTACAATAGAACAGATAAATAAGAAATGCTACATACATTGTATAAAGTTATGAAATGTATAAAACGCTGCATATTCTTCAATGTGTAAATTAAATGCATATTTCTTCTTATTAAAGTTACAAAAGTTATTTAGTCAAGAGCAGTAAGTTTTTCTCTCTTTTGTTGTTTGATTAACATGAATGACAGACAGCAGGAATATTAGACTGCTGTCACTTTAAGAGCTGCCCGGATCACACGTGTTTTCTTTGTCAGCTGTTTGCTTTTACTTAAGACCTAAATTACTGTGTTTACGAGGATACTTGCAAAGATGGCATTTTGACACATACAAGTGTGCGTATTTAACTGTTCAAGGCCTATAAAGCGGCAAAAATAACTATGAGCACTATCTTCATTTGCGCGCTTCTAGGTAAACAGAATTCTGTCTCTCTATTTGTCATCATTATTTTGGTCAACAAAAAGACAAAGCAACAATCAACAACAGTGGCTCACCTAATAAACACAGGCAGGAGTTTGTGTCTGTGACCGAATGTCTGGGAATAGAATGAGATGCTCAGAAGTGCGAGACACTAATTGCTGTGTGACACTGCATACAATTAGCCTATTGACAGCAGCGCCCCTCATCTCTATCTCACCACCTTCAGTACCACCTTCTGTAAATGACTGACAGACATCACCCCAGGGGGTTTGCCTTGGCCATTACGTTCCCTTAAAAAAAGTAATAAAGCGGCAGTGGGTTAGTCATGCCATTGATTTTAGACACTGATCACTGTATGACCTGTGCTTCTGTGTGCATCATTAGGTCTTACCGCTAATCTTTTTCCATTTGAGTTGACCCACATCTAGTGAATTAGTATGCACTGTCAGCTAAAGCACATCTGTCTTTTTGATGCCCAGTGCACACAGTGGTTGATAAATAAGGTGGGTCATAAGGGAAGCTTTTGGCAGTGATTTCTGTGTACACCCAGTCAGTCCAAAATCCTGCGAATGAAAGAATGTGCTATTATGTAAATGAGGCACGACTGACAAATATAATTTTTTTATATTGCTTAGACTGCCTGTGGCAAAATATCCATATTCATGGCAAAATGTTTTCATGCTTTCCTCAATTATACGAGTCAGAGCAGCTCAAATGTCAGGTGTTGGGCTCATGTACTCTCCCTGGCCTTGACTTCCACCTGGAGCTCACACCTCGCACAGGGTCTTTAAAAACAAGTTGCCATGGTTGCACAGTTGTGAAAGAAAGAGAGGCAGAAAAGGCGAAATAATTATGAGAGAGGAGGTGGAGAGGTGATCAGAAACATATAATTTAGGACCCCCTGTTGCTTTTTTTTCTCTATTGAAGGCATGTTTTGTTAAAACTGAATTTGAATATTTATATATTTCCTTTCCTAAGTATTAGCCTTCCAATTGTTTGTACTTATAGCAGAATGGGACCATAGATGATATGTAAATTAACTGTACACATAATAAAACTGCAAATGCTATAAGATGTTATGGATGCTAAGGAGATTAGGTTAAAAGTAAAAAGAAAAAAATCCCATTTTCAACTTGGTTGGCATTTTGAGGGGGAATGACAGGATGGGATCAGCACAGATCAACTAGCGTGACTAGACTACTTAAATGGGTCATTCTCAAAATATGGTGGCAAACATTTCCCTTAAGTTTTCGGTCATAAATTTAATTTTGACTTTTTTATTTTTTTGCATGTTTGTACATCTAAGATTGTCCAGTGCCTGAAAAACCACTGTCCCCTTTCTTTCTTTCTTTCTTTCTTTCTGTCTATCGGTCTGTCATACTATCTATCATGCTACTGGTCTGTCGTTCTATCTGTCTTTCGTTTTATCTGTCGTTCTTTCTATCTATGTATCTATTGTTTTATCTATCATTCCATATGTCATTCTTCGACATTCTATCTATAATTTTATCAGTTTTATATTAATCATTTTATTTTAGCGTTAATGCTTAACCTGGCCTGGAAAAAAAACATGTCCCATTTATTTATTAGAAAACAAAAAAGTAGTTAGTAATATATTAGTAATAAACAAAATTAATATTACACATTATTTAAAAAAATGTTTGTGTATTGTTTCCATGTCACGGTTATTATCCAACCTGTTCTTTAAAAATACAAAGAGTACTTATGATCACAGTTCAGAGTAAGAAAAGGCTCACATTTTCCCACCATTTTGAAGAAGTTATTAATTCATAAGTTTTTTATTTATTTGGAAAGTCAACATTTTTTTGAGAATGACCCAGTTAGAGCTTCCCATATTCCTATTGTGCTCCTATTGGGCCATCCAAGCCTTGGGTCTGTGCGAATGAAGGTTTTCAATTCAGCATGAAACTCTGGAGGCATACTGTGGTATCCATGACCTTTAACCCCAGTTGTTTCCCTTACAGATACAGATCAAGGATGGTTGTTGTGACAGATTCCCTTCCTCTCATCTGTTTGAAAGTGGCAGTCTAGTAAACACGCCAGAGGGAGTGTAAGAACAGATACAGACACACACACATTCTCACCCACAGATTTGCCTAGGAGGTTTCAGGAATAAAGTTGTTCTTTATTTTCTGATATAGCACAGCATAACCTTAAGTGAAGAGGTGAGCACTCAGCTCTGGTGATGGAGGTATATTTACACTTATCTCCTGCAGTCAGCAGCCTTGTGGCCTTTAGGATCACGACTGAATATAGCAGATCAGTATTCTGTTTTATAGCAAACATATATGTGTCATGTATTGTGTGTGATATACTTCACATCATGCATGATGCTGAATTGTGCAGAGGTGTGCAAAAACCAAGTACCAGGAACAAGTGGGTTTTTATGACTGAAGGCCAGCTGTAATCTTGCTTTTAAAGATTTACAGATAAAAGCAGAGTGGCTTCTCTATTCCCGTAGATGGGGACCGTCTCTCTCCGGCTTTGATGTCGCCCTGTGGACGAGGGCTTCTCTCATGTGCTTTTCCGTGGGCTTTCATCGGCATGCTGAGTGTGTATTATCTGCTGGAGTCATGCACCACATTATTGTCCTGCTGACTGCTATGCTGAAATGTATAATCGTCAGGGAACAACAGAGCCGACACCTGTTTGCACTGAATGAAAGTGCTCATAATGAATGCAGGGGTCGAGAATGCATCATGCAACTGATGTGGCTGAACACGCATTTCTGCTTTTAACAACTTCTGTTACCTGCTTTTAACAAAAGCTTTTAGGTTTACAATAACCTCGCTCTCTCTTTGTGTGACAGTATATGCACTTTGTAGAAATGCGTTCGGCTTATCGCGGTTAGGAAAAGTTATAACCTGCAGAACCTCCTAAAGGCAAAAGCTTATATGTAAATTTGTTGTGATGGTGCATTGAAGCTTCAATACAAAATTCAATGCAACAAGATTTACTGCAGCATAGCAGTATAAATACAAAGTTTCCGTAATATAAACTAACATTGTTTACTGCTAGTCTCCTCATTTTGTATTCTCTCTGTTTTGTTATCAATTTGCATTAGGCTTTACTGTCAGTGAAATTGAAAATGGTTGATATTATTCATTTTACCAAATAACTTATATGTTGTCAATAAAACAGGATTTCAGTGCTACTGCAGTACAGATACATATGCTTGAAAAACTCTCTCTCTCTCTCTCTCTCTCTCTCTCTCTCTTTCTCTCTCTCTCTATATATATATATATATATATATGTCCTGAGCACGAGCACAACATCCAATGAGTGACGTATACGCGCGACAGATCAATACTTGTATATTAGGTTGGTATATTAGGTTGGGATTTGAACCCTATTTGTGTATCACAAGACCAGTGTTTTGCATGTAAGAGGATTTCTGTTTTATATGGATTGTGTGCAGTAGTAATCATTGTATTTATTTATAATAAATATGAATATTTATTAACATTACTATAAACAATGAATCAACAATACAAGTTTTTTTTTCATCTTTTATTTAACTTTCATTGCTTTGGCTAATTTGGCTACTATAGGTTCTTCCAGGTGACAGATGAATTTACACCCAAATATGTAAAAATGTGTAAAAATAATAATTAAAAAAATGCAACTGAGTGGCCTTGGATACAGCAAAAGTTATGAGAAGAGTTTTCTCCTTTCTTTTAAAGATTGATAAGCCCATTTATTTACTACTTTGCTTGATTATATGGTTAGTTGCATTTTATTATTTGCATTTAGCATCATTTTTCAGTGCTGTCCACCATTATTAGAACAAAAACACTTCTCTAGAAGTGTTTTCTGTGAAATTTGGGATCAATATTTATTATGCAGTTACGTTTATGAATTCATCTAGGCACTTCATTCTCATCTCTCATCATGTTTCTGATGAGGATGTATTGTATAGTGCATCAGTGTGTGGGTCGTGTGTCAGCTTTGTTTCTCAGGTCGAGCGTGTTTTGTTGTTGTTGGGCATATAGCCATGTCTCCGGTCTGGCAGTCTGTGTTGACAATTCTGGGCCAAAGTTTCAGCCTGTGACCCAGTTTGTTTGCAGAAAGATCGAGTTGAATAAATAATTGTAAAAGTCTGATGAGAAATAGCTCACATTTTCTCTCTTTTTCCGCATCACTCTATTTTTGTTTCTCATTCATTCAATTCTCTCCACAATCACTCCCTGTCAGACTTGTTCCTCCAGCCTTGTTTTGTCTTGCTCCCTCACTCCTTCCTCATCCCTCGTTTCCATGCAGTAAGTAGCTCATGACACGAAGTCTGTTTAAAATGCTATTTACAGAGAGAATATTCTCAGGTGCTTTGAGCACCAATGCTGTCTGTCAGCGCTGTACTCGCACAGATATGTGTGTGAGTGTATTTGTATGTATAGGCATGTAGGTGATGCTGTCTAAGTGGTAATTAAACATCAGTCTGTGAGTGTGTGGAACTCTGACACTCTGGAAACAGCTGACAGAGAGAGAGACTTCAGGTGAAGCAACAGTGGAAACATCTCAACACAAAGTTTGCGAGAGTGAGAGAAAAAGGAAAAGAAAGAGAATATACTGGTAACAAATGAAGCAACGCTGATCTTTTTTCCAGGTCAGCCCTTAAAGTGCAACAGTAGACTGGAGGGTAAAATTTTTCAAGAATTATGAAGATAATGTTATGAATTTTTGCTAACAATAACCTTCCTGTACTTTCACAAACACTGAGCTTCATTTTATTTAAAGTTGCTGTTTTAAATCATGTAGCTCACAGGAGATGAAGACTGCTTATAAAGGCTGTTTTTAATTTACATTTTTAAATCACATGATGAGGACAGAAACACTTCTCTAGTGTGGACAGAAAACTGTTTCACATTCTGTGTGTATAAAGAAAAGTGATTTTTTTAATTAAAATTAATTTATGTTAATGTTATGTTAATAATTAAAATAAGAAGTACTGTACTTCTGTTTTAGGTGCCGAAAACTGTACATGTGAGTTTAGCTTGAAGACTATATCATAAACTGTTACAGCAAAAAAAAAAAAAAGTCTGTCAAACTTTACATACCCCATGTCATTCCAAACCAGTATGACTTTCTTTCTTCTGTAGAATATAAAAAATAAACAAGGTATTTGAAGAATTATTCGACTGTTTTTGTCCATACAATGAAAGTCAATAGGGTCCGAAAAACTTTACTTTCATTAAAGGACTGAAAAACACTGAGACATTTTTTGAAATGTCTTTATTTTGTTTTCAGTCAGGTTTAGAATGACATTATGGGGAGTACTTTTGCATGGACTATGCCTTTAAAATGAACACAAGTCTGGCCTTATTTAAATTATTTTCATCATTCAGATCAGCATTATTTGAAATTCTTTTTGTCTTGCTCTAATACTTTTTCTGTCCTTCCACTTTTTATGCACTCTTTGCTTTTTAGGTATCCCCTTAATCCTGCCCCTCTCATTTCACACTCTGTGCCATCATAGACGAATGCTAATAAGATCACTGGAGATTACCTGCTTCTCATATTTAACCACCTACTTTTGCATTTTAACCTCCTTTCGAGAGGTTTTTTTTTCATGCATATGAAGCTTCATTGTCATTCAAAAGGGTAGAAAAAGAGGGGAGGAAAAACAATAAAGGACACATGGCAGGCAGATATTGACAGAGCCGATCCTTGAGTCTCTGAGCTGAACTATTTGATGTTTTCCAGTAGGGCACTATTCCTTTGAAAATGAAGGGGGTTGTGCCTCCACCCCACTTTCTGAACTCCCCCCTTCTCCATATTATATCTAAGGGGGAAACGGGGGAGATTCAGGATTTCGATCAGTAGAGCTGCCATGTCCTTGAAGCAGCTGAGCCCCGGTAGCTCCTGATGCCTCCAACAACTGCTCAACCTGTTGTTGGCCAAAAATATTGAACGGTATTGTTTGATTGGAATCGGGTTCCTAGTGGCTTCTACTTTCTCTTTGTTCTGTTCAGCAACAGAAACTGAATGTGTTCTGCCAGGCTGAGTGTGTGCTAATAGTCAGATGTGCTAGCATGCTGTTAAAGAGCTGCCCCATCATTTGTGGCGGCAAAGCCCCCCTGGCACTACATGACAAAAGCTCCCGTGTCCCTCAGGGCAAGGTCACGGTGCACAATTCACGAATACCCAAGTCAATAATGACAGGAGCTCAAAGCAGCTGCCATACAACATTAAGACAAAGAGCTGAATGAGTGAGAACACGACAGCTCAGCAGGTAACACAGGTGTCGGGAAGCAGTAGAAGGTGTTGAGTGATGTCGTGGTGTTTTGGGTACACCATTTAGATTTCACAGCAATTATTGAGCCACGGTGCCCTTTAAGCTGATCTTTTTCTAGCCATAGGCGTCGAAGCCTCTCAATGGTGGCTCATATATGAATCAGTGGCTTCATGCTGATTCTTACCAAGGGAATATAGTTGGAATGAAAGAAACCCTACATGCCATGACTGAGGAGGATGACTGTGATGACTGAATTTCATAATTTAAGAGGTTGAATATATTCACTGAGATTTATAGGAAAGAAACAGCATAGCCTTGTTCAGTCACAAATGCATTGTGAAAGAATGCCAAACACTGTACAGCACCAGATCATCCATGAAAAGAGTATTATGTTAAATAAGAATGCCACCAACATATTGTACATTTCAGGACATAGAGATACTATGTGCATGCTGTTTATGCATCTCCCAAATAAGTAATACAGTTATGAAACATGATTAGGAATGTACAGTATATCCATACTGTATTAATTATTTGTTGATTGAGATTTTTTTTTTCTAGTTTATCTGTTCTGGCAGATAATGCATATTTGGTCAACTTTAATAATGGCTCATTTGTTAGCATTAGTTAATAAACTAGCAATGAACGAATGAAAGTGAATGAAAGTTTTTTTTTAGTATTAATCTTTGTTAATATCAATTTTAACATTTACTAAAAATCAAAAGCATCTGTTGACGTTTGTGAATGCACTTTAAGTTAATATTTAAAAATATTAATAATTTAATAACACTTTTAAATGTATATATTTTTTTAGCAATCTCAAAATTAATATATATTTTTCATAATGTACATTAAAATAATAGAGCATTTTAATAATGGTCATTTGTTGGTTATTGACCATAACATAAAAAAATTATTACCAACCAGAATATCTCAGATGACTTTGGATAAAAAAGTGTTCAAGAAATAATCAAATGGTGATTAAATGTCTAAGGTTTATTTAAATTGTTCTCTGTTTGTTGAGTCATCTTTGCTGAAGTTCTTCAGCAGAAACCTTCAGTTTAAGAGCAGCTTTTCAGTTTGTAGTGCCAGCTACCCTGTATTACCTGCATTCCCATTTGAAGTCATTTGAAACTTTTTTTCAATGTGCACTGGCTTCATATTGATTCAGTGTGGGATTTTGTGATAGATATTTAAAATATAATTCATTGGAAAATGCTTGATTTTTCCCACTCAGACTGGGCTATTTTGAGGTGCGTTGTAATGCAGCGCCCTTCCATTTTTCCAGTAGTTTCAGTGAAATTATATACTTTTACAGAATTAGTTTGCTGTTTAAAAGATTCCACATATACTAGAAAGATGTTATCAAGAATATTTTTAAGACTTTGCAGTTGTCAGAAATATAACAGAACTTCTTTGCAAGACTGTAACTGAAACCAAAGTTTGTCAAGGTAAACTTTGATGCTGGCTCAACAAAGCCTTGACTTAAAATGACTTGAAGTTTTGAAGGTTATATGAGTTATGTAGTTTGAAATGAAAGAATTTTAGTATTAATCTTTGTTAATATCAATTTTAACATTTACTAAAAATCAAAAGCATCTGTTGACGTTTGTGAATGCACTTTAAGTTAATATTTAAAAATATTAATAATTTAATAACACTTTTAAATGTATATATTTTTTTAGCAATCTCAAAATTAATATATATTTTTCATAATGTACATTAAAATAATAGAGCATTTTAATAATGGTCATTTGTTGGTTATTGACCATAACATAAAAAAATTATTACCAACCAGAATATCTCAGATGACTTTGGATAAAAAAGTGTTCAAGAAATAATCAAATGGTGATTAAATGTCTAAGGTTTATTTAAATTGTTCTCTGTTTGTTGAGTCATCTTTGCTGAAGTTCTTCAGCAGAAACCTTCAGTTTAAGAGCAGCTTTTCAGTTTGTAGTGCCAGCTACCCTGTATTACCTGCATTCCCATTTGAAGTCATTTGAAACTTTTTTTCAATGTGCACTGGCTTCATATTGATTCAGTGTGGGATTTTGTGATAGATATTTAAAATATAATTCATTGGAAAATGCTTGATTTTTCCCACTCAGACTGGGCTATTTTGAGGTGCGTTGTAATGCAGCGCCCTTCCATTTTTCCAGTAGTTTCAGTGAAATTATATACTTTTACAGAATTAGTTTGCTGTTTAAAAGATTCCACATATACTAGAAAGATGTTATCAAGAATATTTTTAAGACTTTGCAGTTGTCAGAAATATAACAGAACTTCTTTGCAAGACTGTAACTGAAACCAAAGTTTGTCAAGGTAAACTTTGATGCTGGCTCAACAAAGCCTTGACTTAAAATGACTTGAAGTTTTGAAGGTTATATGAGTTATGTAGTTTGAAATGAAAGAAACTCTGTAAGAAGATTTTCTTTTAGAGAAATAGCTTTTTATCCCAACCTGCGATTTTAAGCTGATACAGTCTGTTTTTACTGTTTTTTTTTCAAAAACAGTAAAATTCTGTTTTTGAAAAAGTGCCATATTGAGGATCAACAATATTTTGGGTCAAAGACTTCTACCTATTCTATATTTTCAGCTGCAGAAATGTCTGACACAAGTGAGGACACCTGATTTAAAAAAAAAAAAAAATTTTAATGGTCAAAATTTTAGATTTATCTGCTGCCATGGTTTGCCTGATTTTCCTGAACAGTTGACTGATCCAGAGAATAAGGGGAGGAATGAAGTGGGGGGAAATAAGCACATGTTGGACGTCTAGTCACATAATGAGCTTCAAGACATAGGCTGCAAGTGGATTAAGGAGATTGGTGACAAATTGTCCTTAAGTAACCTAAAGGCTGTCTTAGCTAATGACCAGGTGGCAAAGTTGACTCTTGCTTGACGTACATTGGGCAAGAAGCCAGTTGTCAGCATGAAATCAGCCTTTTTTTGCAATCTTAATGCATGTACACTAGTGTTCAATATTTTGGGGTCAGTAAGATTTTTTGCTTTTAAGAAATTAATACTTTTATCCAGCAAGGACACATTAAATTGATCAAAAGTGTTTCACATTATTACTGTTTTTATTGTATTTTTGAATAAATGCTTTCAAAGACATTCAAAAATCTTACCAACCCCAAACTTTTAAACAGTAGGGTATTTGGTCTTATGTGAACAATTAATTGGTGCATATTACATGTTTAAAATGTAATAACCTCTCTATCACAATTGCTATTAAAGCATTGATTTTGCAAATTAGCTTTCATTCTTGATTTTGGTATGCAGCGCCCACTTTTCTCAATCAAACCATTTCCTGATTAAAAAAATAAATAATATATTTTTTTTCTCCTGAATATCCAATATATTTCACATACAAATAAATCAAATTATAGAAGTAAAATGTAAAAGGGGCTTTAGCTGACATTTAAATCATTTTGTCACATCTTTGTTTTTGTGGATGAAAAAGGCTGGATATTGAGTTATTTTTAAAACTCACAAAAACTTTTAAGTTCAGTACGTCTTGGAGAAATTAGAGTTTAGAGAAACACCAAAACAAACACTCACCAACCCACAAACCACAGAACTCTCTGAGTTTATTGCATTGTCAGCTTGACCAATGGCCATGTTACATATTGTTGAGGGAATGGCGACTCAGAGCAGGTGAATCTACTATTGAACAAAGCTATCAGACTAAGTCCTGCAAGGCTATATGTCATACTTTCTGCTGGAACAGAACATCCCTCTTCGTTCATTCCACCTCATTCACCAATTCATCATCCCAAACACACACACATAAATATTACATGTTAATTGGCACACTTCTTTTCCCCAAGCACCTAAAGGCAGGGTCTGCATGGTTAATAGTTAACAGCATTGTTTTCTGACTATTAGTAAAAGCAGTGGAGGTCTGTAGCTTTGCTTGCGGGCTAATGTCCTCATTAACATCACGCAGCTCACCTGTTCCTTCAGCCCGCATGCAGTCTTTGTTTATTTTATCTTGCTTCATTGATTTATCCATCAGTGCTGCCATCCATCCATCTAACCAGCCCTTATTTGTATTCTGCTAATCACCTTCCTAAAAGGAACAGTTCACCCAAAAACGACGATTTGCTCACCTTCATGTCATTCCAAACCTGTATGGAACACAAAGAAAGATTTTTTTTTTTTGGACCCCATTGACTTTCATTACATGGCCAAAACAGATTTTCATTGTATAGCCAAAGATTACAGATTTTAAATGACATTTTTGGGTGGCCTATCCTTTCAAATTATCACTCTATTGTCACAGTATCATCTGTTATAAGTTTCATGTAGGCTCTTTGGTCTCTTTTTGTAATGTTAATAATAGGAAACGGACTGACATGTGTGTTAGAGCAGAAAGACACTTATTATACTCTTTCCTTGCTTCTGTTTCACACACACTAACTCAGTCTCTTTGAAGTCCAGCAGAATGCGGAAAGGGGGCTCCTCTGCACTCATGAAGTATTCATGCCAGTGTGTGTGAAAGTGCATGCTTTGCACGTCAGCGAAGTGTGTTCGTGTGATTGAAAGAGAGAATGTGTGTGTGCAGACAAGTGTGTGTGGAGCATGCTGCCTATCAGTGGTGCTTTGCACAGCAGCTGTGTACTGACACTGTGTCTGGGAGGGGAATGGAAAGGGGGCTGGGCTGAGGAGAAAAGAGGAGAGGAGAGGGAGAGAGCAAGTGCAGTAAAGCGAGAGGGAGAAGGTGAGAGCGACTCACCAGATTGAGAGAGACGCGGAGAGTAGACGGAGAGGACCGTTGGACTTCTGCCAGGGTTTCCCAGCAACAGCAGATGTAGGAATCGACTCTTTTTCCCCCCTCATCCCAGGGGATTTGCCTTTGCCACTGCCTTCCTTAGGAGTTCTGTCATTGGGAGAGTGGCGGAGAGGAGCACAAAAGAGTGGAGGAAAGGAGCGCAGCAGAGAGGGACGACGTGCCCCCGCCCAGCCTCAATGCAGAGGTGAAGTGAGGGCTACCTTGGAGGGAAGTTGATCACAGTTTTGGGTTACAAACTTTTCCGACAGGTGAACGGAAGCGCTACACTTTGGGAAGTCGATCATTGGCGACTCGCTCCGTGGAACTAGAGTGTGGCGCAAAATGCTTCTCTGCAGGAGTGCCACGTACCTGTTCCTTCTGCAGAAAACTTTTGAGGGTCATCATGAGCGTTTCTGACATCTGCTTATCGCCCCACTTATCTTGTCGCACCTGTATCCACTTTATTTTCTGGGAATTAGCATGAAATGGACTCCTGATGATAGTAACAGTGATCACATCTCCCCGTCTTCCAGCAGACACCTCTAGCCCCCTGTCTCCAGCCCGCCTTTCGCATTCGCCCCGCCTCGCTCTCACATGTGCCGGGAGCCGTGGAGTGCTCTTACCGGGGTCTGGAATGAACAAGTTAAAAAGCTGCTTTTCTCACCGCTGTGATGATATGACCTCTGAACTGAGATAATGGATTGGAGAGAACTGTAAGTATAGTGGACTCTTTTGAGTTGTTAATTGACCGTTATAAGCGTTTTTCAGTAGGGTTTGTGTAGTCCAACTGGTTCTAGCAAACTAAGGATGTTGAGTTTGACTCCTAGGATTTATTTGGATAAAATGTAAATGCAGTTAATATTTACTCATCCTCAACTCTTTTTAAACCTCTGACTTTCTTTCTTCTGTAAAGCACAAAATATATTTTTAATAATGCTTCAGTTTTTTTATTTTCACACCCCTTCAGATATTTTTCCAAAGAAAAAATAAATAAATAAATATATATATATATTCTATAAAAGAAAGAAATTCATACAGGTTTGGAATGACATGAGGGTGAGTAAATTAATCAAATTTTTCATTATTGGGTGAGCTATCTCTCTAACATTCTGCTCCATTGTTGAAAAGCTAATTAAGGTTATTTAAGTGCTTTAGTAAAGAAAGCTGCATTGGTTTGCTCTTAGTTGCAACCCTAAAACCTCACCTGCAGTAAAACTAGTAGCAGCAACAGCAAATCCAGAGGGAGACTATTCACTGCAGGGCAGGGAAGGGAGATTTAACAGGTGGGTGCATCTGGATAAAGCCCAGTCTAGTGTATCGGAACTCACTCTACCATGCTGCTTTTCACCCACTCTGGTCACTCACCTCTGTTCACTCCAGTCTGATATCTCAATCTTTTGTGTGTGCGTTACTGTGTCGTGCTTCATAAAGAGCTTGTAAAGCATTTGTCGTGCAGCCAGACGCGGTGAATGCAGCTCTCTGCCCTACGTGTGGGCGTGGGTCCCCTCTTTATGTGTTAGAGGAGGCGCTGTATACGTGTGTGTGTGTGAATAGGTGAGGTGTGTGGAGGAGGAGGCAAAGAAGAGGCTTTGTCTCCATAGGTGGGTTTAACATGAATAAAACCCTCCTCCTCTCACTCAAGTATTTTTTGCAACCTCTTATGCCCCCTATTACAAGCTCTTCATCTTAACTCTCAGTCCCTCTCCCTCATTCACACCCAGAGTCCAAAATGAACACTTGACAAGTGCCAAATTAGAGTAAAAATGGGCTTTGGTGAGTATACAAAATGTCCTGCTGTTAACATTTATTTATTTATACATTTTTATTTAAATGTGTGTCTATAATATTTTAGGAAATAATGAAATAATGTGAAAAATATATCAACTTAGATATATTTAATGTCAGTAAAGTTTTTGCAATTTATCAAAAAATGCTAACTTAATTGTGCTTTGTCCCCCATTTAAACATGCACATAGAGATAATGCTAAATGCTAATTTCTTTCTGTAATCTGTGTGTGTTTGCACACACACCCCATCGCACCTTTTAATGCATGGCACATACACATTTCCTGTGGGGGCCTCCTCTTGTGTCCTTCATGGAGACTGTAATTACACAGTGTTCTCTGTGATTTTTCACCCCTGTAGAGGCTGTGCTGAAGGAGTTGGAGGGAGAGAGAGAAAGGATGTGAGGAAGAGTGAGGCATTTAATGAGCTCAAGCTTTTCTCCTCGAGCCCTTCAACCTCATGCTAACGGGCATGAAGACAAACGTCTGTTGGAAAACACACACAGCTTTAGTTAGCTTGCATCTTTTTACTATTACAAGACATGTATGGCCAAAAGCATGTGGACAACCAAACATCACACCAATATGCACATTTTCATTAATAGGAATCATGTCCTTCCTTAAGGTTCTGCTCCTCTGGGAATGCTCTTTACTAGATGTTGGAATATGAATGCAGGTTTTCACAGGAGCATAAGTGAGGCCAGGCACTGCCGTTGGGTGAAGATTTGACTTAATTGGAGTCTCCACATACTTTTGACTGTGTAGCTAATTATACTTACTTCAGCCTAACCAAAACCAAAAATAAAACATTTGACATTTCTAGAATAATGAAGACATTGTGTCTTTATGAACCATTTTCGATAGTTCTGATTTCACCATAAAAAGAAGGTTTATCAGATTTAAAGGGTTATTTCACCCAAAAATTAAAATTAGCCCATGAATTACTCGCCCTCAAGGCATCCTAGGTGTATATGACTTTCTTCATTCAGACGAATCCAGTCAGAGTTATATAAAAAATTGTCTTTGATATTTCAAGCTGTTTAATGGCAGTCAGTGGGTGTTGCAGTTTATCAGTCCAAAAGAAGTGAAATAAAGCACGTCCATCCATAATAAAAAGTGCCTCACACGGCTCCGGGGGGTGAACAAAGGCCTCCTGTAGAGAATCGATGCGTTAGGAGAAAACAACCATAAGAATAATAACCATATTTAAAACGTAATAATCAATTAAATCTAGCTTGCGCACACTGTTGTACACGGAAGCAGCTCCGGGCGGATGACATATGAGGTCAGCTTTGCACATGCGCCGATCAGAAGTGACGAACACGGAAGCGCAGGGAGAGAACAAAACAAAACAACGGTCACGAATTAGAAGTACAAAACGAGGATTTGTAAAGAAGAATGTTGGAAGATTTCGATATAAGCCAAGAGGAGACTGGTGTTCCTTTGCTAAACTAAGGAAACTTTGCTTCCTTTGCTCCTTTAAACAAACGTTGGTTTTCACGAGTCTCACCGGCGCATGCACAACGCCGACGTCTTACGTCATCCTCCTGGAGCTGCTTCCGTGTACAACTATTGGCGATTATTAGTGATTATTACGTTTTGAATATAGATATTTTTCTTACAAAAACGCATCGATTCACTACAGGAGGCCTTTGTTCACCCCCCGGAGCCGTGTGAGGCACTTTTTATTATGGATGGATGCGCTTTATTTCACTTCTTTTGGACTGATGAACTGCAACACACGCTGACTGCCATTAAACAGCTTGGAAGATCAAAGATAATTTTTAATATAACTCAGATAAGTCATATACGCCTAGGATGGCTTGATGGTGAGTAAATAATGGGCTAATTTTCATTTTTGGGTGAAATATCCCTTTAAGTTAATGGGTAGTTAAAGGCTTTAACTATCCATTGTCAGCAATCTTATGCCTGTACTTGTTATGTGGCTAAAATAAACACTTTTGTCTTTTCTTTTAACTTTTCTTCCTATCAAGTTTCTCTCTGTCTATGAGGCTTTATGCACCCCACTTTCTCATTTAATTTTACATTTATTTTATTTTATTTTATATTTAATACTATTATTTAATATTTACACTACTGTTCACAAGTTTGGGGTCAGAAAGATTGGTTACACTTTATTTTGATAGTCCACTTTAGACACTCTACTAAGTACCTTTGCAACTACATGTCAACTAACTCTCAGATTAGACTGTTAGGTTAGATTTAGGGTTAGTAGAATAAATTGACATATACTTGCAAAGATTCTCATAGTCAGTATGGTGTGTTGTGGGTCCTTCAAAGTAAAGTGTTAGAAGATATTAAGCAGACAGTCTACTAATACTCTAATGACTGCTAGTTGACATGTAGTTGCAAAGTTACTTACTGTTAGTAGAATGTCTAAAGTGGACTATCAAAATAAAGTGTTATCGAAATATTTGATTTGTTTGCTTTAAAGGGGTCATATGATGTGATTTCAATTTTTCCTTTCTCTTTGAAGTGTTACAAGCTCTCGGTGCATAAAGAAGATCTGTAAAGTTGCAAAGACTAAAGTCTCAAATCCAAAGAGATATTCTTTATAAAAGTTAAGTCAACCATGCCTACCTAAAATGACTCGTTCTAACACGCCCCCACATGTCTACGTTACGATGCGGGAAGATTTGCATAATGCCGCCCAAATGTTCACGCAAAGAAAGAAGGCGTAGTTGCCACTGATGATTCAAATATGAGTTTTGAGCAGTGTAGATTAGCGCTTGTTTGTCATTTCTCCGATCACAAATGCAGACATGGTTTTATGTTTACGCGGCGCGATGCAACGCGTAAAAAGACAGTATAAATCATTATAATCCGTAATTATGTCCCCACTGGATGCAACAAATGCCTCGTTTGTAATGGGTTTTCATGTTTTTGAATCGTCGCTCCGGCCGGACAGGGCATCACAGTATGGTAAGGGGTGTAACATTTCTGTCTCACGCTTGAGGTATTCGGCCAATCACAACGCACTGGATAGCTGGCCAATCAGAGCACACCTCGCTTTTCAGACTGATGAGCTTTGTAAAAATCTACGCGTTTCAGAAAGGTGGGGCATAGAGGAGAAACAATAATGTACAGTATGTGGAAAATAATGTGTTTTTTGAACTTTAAACCGCATAAACACATTTCATTACATCAAATACACAAAATAATGTTCTTTTTAGCAACATCATATGACCCCTTTAAATTAATCAAAAGTGACAGTAAAAGGCTTTTATATAATTACACAAGATTTCGGTTTAAAATAAATTGTTCTTTTTCTTATCAAAAAATCCTGGAAATTTTTTTTATCAATGTTTAAAATATTAAGCAGCAAAACTCTTTTCAACAATGATAATAAGATATTTTTTTTGTGCACCGAATCAGTCCATTGAAACAATTTTGGAAGGATCATGTGACACTGAAGACTGGAGTAATGGCTTTGCCATCACAGGAATAAATTACATTTTGAAATATATTATAATACATAACAGTTACATTAAACTGTAATAATATTTCACAACATTTCAGTTTTTACTGTATTTTTGATCAAATAAATGCAGCCTTTAATTCTTTGAGTCACCTATTGTAGTTTTCTTGTGAATTGTCATGGACATGGAAACTGTAACTCATCCATTCATGTGTTCATCTCAAATCTTTGGAGGACATATATTGAGAAGTATCACAATGCAGGGTCAATGCAGGAAAAACCTCCTAGACATGACTCCTTGACTTAACTTTTTGTTTGCTGCTCTTTCACAGGGCTGCCCAGAAGCTGAACCTCTCCAAACGAAAGAAGCCTCAGCCGCTTCCGCCCTCCCCACCTGACCCAGAAGAGCCGTTCTTCTACACTGATGGCTTCAGCGCTGCCCTGCAGCTCTCGCCCCCGCCTGTACCCCCATGTCTCCTCAGGGCTGGGTCAAAGGTTAAGGACAGCCCTGGGATGGGAAAGGTACAGTAAAGTCATCATTGCTAAAACTTAAAGGACTCATATAATGCGACTTCAATTTTTCCTTTCTCTTTGGAGTGTTACAAGCTCTTGGTGCATAAAGAAGATCTGTAAAGTTGCAAAGACTAAAGTCTCAAATCCAAAGAGATATTCTTTATAAAAGTTAAGAGTCAACCACGCCTACCTAAAACGGCTCGTTCTAACACGCCCCCACATGTCTACGTCACAATGTGGTAAGATTTGCATAACACCGCCCAAATGTTCACGCAAAGAAAGAAGGGGTAACTTTTATTCTCGCTGTAGTATTGTTGTTGCCGCCGCCACCATGTCATGAAGGTGCTGTGTGTTTCGTTGTGAAAGCGAAACTACTTTGTTTGGCCTTCCAAAAGAGGACGATATCCGCTTCGTCATGCCTAGAGCTGATCCATGCTGGTCGCTAAGGAAATACATCAACTTCGTGCTCTGGATTGCCAGATCGGCTTTCACCGTGGGTCATCGCATGTGGTTGCCGCAAGCCCGCCGGCCGCTCCTTTGTCAAATCAGCCGGCCGCACCGTTATCAGGCCTCCGCTTACTCTAGCCGCCAGCCTCCGCTCACTCGTTGTGAAAGTGAAACTACTTTGTTTGGCCTTCCAAAAGAGGACACAACTAGAAATCAGTGGTTAAGTTGTATTTACAACACTGTTCCGGAACAGTTCAACCCAAATATTCAGACTGTTTCCTGGGAGAGTAGACTACAATGCCGGCTGTTCTGACTCACAGACTGTAAGTACGTTTTTCATATTTAAAGGATTTGCCACTGATGATTCAAACGCGAGTTTTGAGCAGTGTAGAGTAGCGCTTGTTGTTTGTCATTTCTCCGATCACAAATACAGACATATCTTTATTTGTAAAAATCGACGCGTTTCAGAAAGGCGGGACATAGAGGAGAAACAGTAATGTACAGTATGTGGAAAATAATGTGTTTTTTAACCTTAAACCGCATAAACACATTTCATTACACCAAATACACACAAAAAATTATTTTTAGCAGCATCATATGACCCCTTTAAGAAGTTTTTTTGTCTCCTATACCAGAGATTTTTGGATGGGAATGGTTTGTAAAACATGATCAAAGCCTAGATGATTAAGGTTGTGCCAAAATTATTGTTGTCTGACAATGAATAATAGGTAATCTTGAAACCATGTTGACCACTTATACAGCATTTCAAAATTGTAGAGAATTTTTTCTTCTTTATTAATTAAATGACATCATGCATAAACCCCTGGTTGCCCTCTGCTTAAGAATTCCCTGTGAGTTTATCGATTTGGCTAGTTCTCGGGTTACCATCAAAGCAGACTGTGTGACAGCATGGGTTGGCCCAGTTGTCCTGATTCCCAGGCTGTTGGAATCCCAAGAAGCTCCTTCAGAATGCCAGACAGCATTCCTTGTTGTAAGTGACTGACAGGCCGTGGGAGTGGGAAAAGCAATGTATGAAAACAGAAGTGTCAGAGAATGACATCAGCGGGCATTTGAATGAAAGGCATATTTCTCTCTCAGAATAGAGCTGTTTATTAGTGCTGAACAGTCTGAGTGCACAAATGCTTATGATATCCCAGTGACTCAAGAGCCATTCATATTTGTGTCTTGTCCGTGGATTATTTGAATTTTTGTGAAAATTACAGTAAAGTAGATTAAATGTAACTAAACTAATAAAACATCTCCCTTAGGGATGCATGATATTAAAATGTTATCCAACACTGGTAAGCTGATTATTGTTTTCATATTAACTGACAAGATATTAAAATTCTATACAAGTTTGTTTGAATTCATAAAAGATAAAACACACACACACACACACACAAAAATGTTTTAAATGCTGCAAGTGAATTTTATGCTTCACAAACTTTATTGTACCCACATTTATAATGTACAGAATGAAAAATTAGATTTCTTTCAAAAGTGTTTTAAATTAGTGTTTTTTTTAAAAGATTAACTTAATTAGCATAGTGCAAAGGTTATCTGAATGTAAAAAAAACAGTATTAAATATGCAATATCAACCAATACCAATTAAATTAAAAAAGTAATAATGGCCAATAATAGTCATGGTGCCGATATACAGTATTGTGCATTCCTAGATCGTCCTAATGTGTTCTTAACGGCAGTACACTGAACATAATGTGTTTTGCCTGTTAAAATGCCATAATTCTCAGTGACTGGATGATCACTGTCATGCTAAAGCATGTTGGTATCCATTAGGCAAAGCACTTAATCCCAGGTCACTCCAGGGGGACTGTTTCTGCAATTAGTGTACTTTGAGTCACTTTGTATAAAGAGCATCTGCTTAATATTAACCTACTAACCATAATGAGCTGAGGTCATGCCCTTTCACTGTCTTCTCTGGAACATCTGTACATATACTGCTACATCTTGTCATGTAACTGACAGTTCCATATATATACTCTCTCATGGGACTCTCTAGAGCAGTGATCCTCAAATCTGACTCGCGAGATCCACTTTCCTGCAGAGTTTAGCTCCAACCCTATAATCAAACAAACCTACCTGTGTTTTTCTAATGATCCTGAAGAAATTGATTAGCAAACTCAGGTGTGTTTGATTAGGGTAGAGCTAAACTCTGCAGGAAAGTGGATCTCGCGAGCCAGATTTGAGGATCACTGCTCTAGAGCATCATGAGCATCTCAGCATGTTGCCGCTATTTTGGGTAACAAACTCATTCCTTTCCTTAACACCCCCTGGAGGTCTAAAAGATACTATAATAGACTGCTGACTCATAAACACCAGCAGGTGGTGCAGGTTTATATGGCGTCATGTCTGCAGGGAGATGATTTGCTCATTAAGAATGGTGAGGTCACCTGAGTTACTTCACAAAATGCATCCAGACATCTCTGGAGGAGTCAGCTTATTACATCATCCTCATATCCATGCAGTTGGAGGGCTATGTGAATAAAGCATTTTCCTTCCCTTAATTGTTCACCTGATTGTGTTGATGCATTGTGGAAACACAGCATTAGAAAATGTGCACAATAGGCATTAAAAGTTTTCTAAAGTCACACCAAAGGCAGGCAGCTGCAAGTTTTTAATGAGTTTTATCAAGAAAAAACAGTGAAGTGATTGCTAGTAAGCCCCACTGAGTTGAAGTATGTTGCCTGCTGATTTTGAGACACTTGTAAAGGAAATGGTTATGAACACTCTCATTTTTTTTATTTGTGGAGGAAGGAAATGTCAAAGTGCTTAGAAGGCAGCAGGTAGAGAGGAGCAGGTGATTGTGGGAAGGCAGCGCTAATGCAGTGAGGGTAATGGAAGTACATTTGTGTGCAAAAGACTGATTGACACATCACTGGTGCTTTTGCATTCAAGGGAATTGCTTAATTTGCCTTTTTATTGCAAGTTCAAAAAATGAATTTGAATTGTATAATTGATAAATGCTTAAAACTCATAGTAATTAAAACACTAAAGGAATTTCTATCATAATAAGCTATTGTTTTTCAATACAGGGTGATCACTTGCTGTCAGATTTAGTTGCAGTTGTGTTGTGTTTTTAAAACAATTATTTCATTTCATTTTATTATTGAACCTTTATCCCCAAGCTTACTAAATAAAAATTTCTGGATTACCATGTCAACCCCTATGTTGTAAAAAAGAGTTTTATATTTGGTTTTGTTTTATCTTGCCTAGGGTACTAAGTGACTTTTAAAGGGGTCATGATATGCCTTTGTTTTTTATTTTGTACTGTTCTCTGAGGTCCACTTATAATGTTATCAAAATTTTTACATAAAAAAACATAACATTTAGAAGTAAAAGGCTATTTTCGGTCCTATTTTGACTCCCCTCATCAGGGTGCTCTGTTTGAATAGGCGTGGCGGACTGTAGACTCGGGAAGTAAATGGAATCACACTTGTCATGTGACATCAGATCCAATATAATCAGCACAGCATTGTCTTTTAGTTTCAGTCTTTCTGAAAATCCTCCATCAAATGGTGACTTGTTTGTAAACGAATCCGCAGTAAAATGAAGTAAACAAAGGACCAAGTTCTTACTGACGCAGTCTGGCACCTCATTAAAAATAAAGTTCATCAAATACAGTAGACCTGCGTTTGCCGCTCTTGTCATTTACCTATGACGTGCGCGAATCGGTGGGCGGGGTTAAACAGGCAGCAATGTAGAAGCAGGTGTTGATCTTCTGCGGAGGCGGCACTTAACCACACTAGTACATCATAGAGTGGCACATTCCACAACCTGTCAGATTGGCTTCAATATAAGCTGTTTTTAGACTAACGAGAAAGTTTTGAGTTCTGAAACTTACATGATGTTTTTATAGCACAATGACCTCATATATATATATATATTTAAAAAAAACTTTAAAAGCTGCTGGTCTTCTATCTATTTATTGGAAGGAAAAGCTTAGTCTGCAACAGTCATTAATGCTGAACATGTCAGTATGAGTAAGGAACATAGTGAACCTGATCGGGGAACAGAGATCCTTATTCTCTGCCAATTTAATTCTTTATCTCAGTGGAGGACTGTAAACTTCAGGGCCTGTTTGTTGCTGAAAGTGTCCCTAGTGGCAGAGCTATAAAATAAGGTGTTAAACAGACAGTCGAGTACATTATTGCTTCATTGAGTAGGTGTAATAATGAACCTGTTTATGACTAAAAAGGGCATAGATGTTGCATCCATCCTTTGTGTTAAGTACATTTTTTTAATATATTTTAATCTATTTAAAATGTAATTTATTCCTGTGATGGCAAAGCTGAAGAAGTCTTCAGGATCACATCTTTCAGAAATCATTCTAATAAGCTGATTTTAATAAGCTCAAGAAACCTTTCTTATTATCATCAATATTGATAACAGTTGTACTACTACTACTACTACTAATATTTTCATGAAAAACGTCACATATTTTATGTATTTGTTAGTATTAAGTGTCTATAAAGTGTCTAGTCAGAACATGGTTGGTCTGTTTTCTGAATCCAGCCACACTTTATAGAAGGATGTGCCCTGTGTGGGAGCAGAAGGGCTTCTGATGATTACATGCTTTCAACTTTGCCAGTATGAGGGGAATTCTTGGCCAGGAAACTGAAAGACAATATTCTCAAACCACTCAATAATTGTGTGAATTAGTGGGTGGGAGGGTGCAATTACAGCCGTATGCTTTGAATTCAGAAGTAAAATAAAAAAGAACGTGTCACAAATAAAATTATGTAGGAAAATAATTATGATATGAATATAATCGTGTGCTTTGCAGGTGAAAGTAATGGTGAGGATATGCCCTGCCAAAGGCTCGCAAGACACCTCAGAATCCATGTCCTTTCTCAAGATAGACGCCCATAAGAAAGAGCTGACCTTTTGTGAGCCACCCACCTGCACACGCTCCACTTCTGCCACCGCTCCAAAGATGTTTACCTTTGATGCCGTCTTTACCCAAGATGCTTCACAGGTACAGTAATGGTATAAATGCTTCAATTTTTGGCAATCAGCATAATCAAAGCAAGCATTTTACAAGTTATACCAAGGAGATATCCACTATTTCCCGGCTGTACTTATAATTTTATTTTGAACAAAATCTTCACAGAATTGATGTCAAACAGGCAGGACATCCATGCTGAGATCAAAGCAATGTATAAGGGAGATATTCAGTTTCGCTTGGTTTGCGAGGTAGATAAAAGGTTTGGGTTGGTGAGTTGAGGTTATCGTTCCGAGCCCACAGCGCCTGAAAGGATCTCGGAGGAAAAGATAACATTGCTCTTTTCTCTGCTTCCTCCTGAACTCTTTGGGAGTTTGGAGTCTTTGGGTTTCCTGTCCTAGAAACATCAGGTCTGATGATCAATGACTACCCCACATTGTTCGGAACAAAAGAGGCTTTGAGCGAGCACACATCAGAGGTGGTTCTTACAACAACACTGGCAAAGCTTTCCTCAAGCTGCAAAATACACACACATAATTCCAGGGTTTGAAATCTTCATCTGTGTCCTTACTGTATTCTACATCTCTTTGGGAAGTTTGCAAGGATGAGCAAGGATCAAGTTTGCAAGGATCTATCCCTCTGTCTATCGTTGTGTCTGTGTGTGTGTGTGTGTGTGTCTCTGTCACTCTGTCTGTCTGCCATTCTATCTCTGACTGTCTGTCTATCTGTCTGTTTGTTGCTCTGTCCATCTGTCTGTTTCTGTCTGCCTATCTGTTTGTCGCATTGTCTGTTGTTCTATCTCTGTTTCTGTCTGATCATTCTATCTATCGTTCTGTCATTCTTTCTCTCACCTTTGTCTTTTGTCTGTCTGTCTGATGTCTGTCATCCAGCCTGTCTTCGTTGTGTCTGTGTGTGTGTGTGTGTGTGTCTCTGTCACTCTGTCTGTCTGCCATTCTATCTCTGACTGTCTATCTGTCTGTCTGGTGTCTGTCTAGCCGTCTGTCATGCTGTCTGTCTGCCATTCTATCTCTGACTGTCTGTCTATCTGTCTGTTTGTTGCTCTGTCCATCTGTCTGTTTCTGTCTGCCTATCTGTTTGTCGCATTGTCTGTTGTTCTATCTCTGTTTCTGTCTGATCATTCTATCTATCGTTCTGTCATTCTTTCTCTCACCTTTGTCTTTTGTCTGTCTGTCTGATGTCTGTCATCCAATCTGTCTGTTGTTCTGTCTGTCTCTCTGTCGCTCTGTCTGTCTGTCTATCTGTCTGTCACGCTGTCTGTCTGCCATTCTATCTCTGACTGTCTATCTATCTGTCTGTCTGTCTGTCTTTCTGTCTGTTATTATAGCTATCTGTCTGTATGTTGCTCTGTCTATCTGTCTGTTTCTGTCTGCCTATCTGTTTGTCGCATTGTCTGTTGTTCTATCTCTGTCTCTGTCTGATCATTCTATCTATCGTTCTGTCATTCTTTCTATCGTTCTGTCATTCTTTCAATCATTCTGTCTATTCTATCATTCTATTTACTGTTCTTTCTATCTATTCTGTCATTCTTTCTCTCCCCTTTGTCTTTTGTCTGTCTGTCTGATGTCTGTCATCCAGTCTGTCTGTTGTTCTGTCTGTCTCTCTGTCGCTCTGTCTGTCTGTCTATCTGTCTGTCTGTCATCTGTCTAGCTGTCTGTCACGCTGTCTGTCTGCCATTCTATCTCTGACTGTCTATCTATCTGTCTGTCTGTCTGTCTTTCTGTCTGTTATTATAGCTATCTGTCTGTATGTTGCTCTGTCTATCTGTCTGTTTCTGTCTGCCTATCTGTTTGTCGCATTGTCTGTTGTTCTATCTCTGTCTCTGTCTGATCATTCTATCTATCGTTCTGTCATTCTTTCTCTCACCTTTGTCTTTTGTCTGTCTGTCTGATGTCTGTCATCCAGTCTGTCTGTTGTTCTGTCTGTCTCTCTGTCGCTCTGTCTGTCTGTCTATCTGTCTGTCACGCTGTCTGTCTGCCATTCTATCTCTGACTGTCTATCTATCTGTCTGTCTGTCTGTCTTTCTGTCTGTTATTATAGCTATCTGTCTGTATGTTGCTCTGTCTATCTGTCTGTTTCTGTCTGCCTATCTGTTTGTCGCATTGTCTGTTGTTCTATCTCTGTCTCTGTCTGATCATTCTATCTATCGTTCTGTCATTCTTTCTGTCTCACCTTTGTCTTTTGTCTGTCTGTCTGATGTCTGTCATCCAGCCTGTCTGTCGTTCTTTCTACTGTTTTAACTATTTATCTGTCTGTCCATCTGTCTATCTGATGTCCTGTCTATCATTCTGCCAGTCTGTCATTATATGAATCTGTCAATCTACTGTTCAATCGTTTTTTCTGTCATTCTTGACTTTGTCTGTCAAGCTATCTGTCCGTCTGAATATAAATACTGTATGTACAACTAATAAAACAGTTTGAGTTTGGTGCTTAAATCTGGGTTTGTGTCCTCAGGCGGAGGTGTGCTCGGGGACAGTGGCAGAGGTTATCCAGTCTGTGGTTAACGGGGCAGATGGCTGCATCTTCTGTTTTGGTCAAGCCAACCTCGGTTAGTAGACTGCTATTCAAGTAGCCCATATTTGACAGTTATTAACTTTATAATAATGCATTTTTCAGAATGCAGTTTTGATGGAGTAGCCTTCAGTCACATGAGGCGAAAGAAAAATAGTCACAAAATACACTGTTTTGGCTGCATTAGAAATTTCCTAACAAGGAGGCAGGGAAAATGCGGGGAGGGCATATGTGTTTGAGCAGTAATAGCGGTTTGTTGAACACAAAGTGCCCTCGTTTTACACTTTGTGTTTGAAAAGCGCTCAGTTTCTCTCTGTCCTACTCTCTTGTTGATCAGCCCCTCACTGTGAGAGACTGTGTGCCTCCCACCGTGCTGCTTCAATCCCCCATAGTTAGCTTGGCTGCTCATTTGCTCTGCTTTAGCGTGGTATATTCTCTCATGACTAACATCCTTGTGGGTTAATTTTATTAGCTTAGGGGCATTTTACATAGACAGTACTATTATTAACACAAATCCTATTATAGACCTGCTCTTATATCATTAAGTAGTTAAGTCAAGCTAAGTTAATCAGTTGACAGTGTAATTTTTATCATGTCTACGTTGACAAACGCTGCTCCCTTTTTTCTGTCAATTTTCACTTTAAATAATATACATTTTATCTGCAGTCGTACCAACAACTTTTGAATGTTTGGTTACATCCCTCATTAGCAATAGCCAGTTTTTTTTTTTTTTTTTTACTTCACAGGCAAAAGCTACACAATGATTGGCAGGGACAGCTCTACACAGAGCTTGGGTGTGGCACCCTGTGCTATCTCTTGGCTTTTCAAGCTCATCGAGGAAAGGAAAGAAAAAGTTGGCACACGATTCTCCATCCGCGTGTCTGCTGTGGAAATCTGTGGCAGGGAGGAGGTGCTGCAAGACCTGTTGGCTGACTTTTCCACAGGGACTTCCCAGGACAGTCAGGGTGCAGGAATTTCCTTGCGAGAGGATCCGGTCTGTGGATCACAGGTGCATAGAGCTTGTTAATAATAGAGCATGGTGCTAGCAATACCAAGGTTATGGGTTTGATTCCCAGGGAATAGATTAATTAGGTTTTTAGATAAAAATTGTGAAAATATTAAATGTAACATAATTAGGTGCCACAGTCTTTTTTTATATACACTAATGTTCAAAGGTGTCATGCTCATTATGGCTGCATTTATTTAATAAAAAATACAGTAAAAAATTGTAATATTGCGAAATATTATTACAATTTAACTGTTTATAAATTATTACAATATAACTGTTTTTTTATTTTAATATATTTTAAAATAAATAAATATAGATGTAATTATTAACATATTTTTAAAATAAATACATGTAATTTATTAATTTACTGTTTATTCCAGTCTTTAGTTTCACAGAATTCTTCGGAAATCTTAAAAAAACTGAAGAAAAACATTTCCTATTATTATCAAAGTTGTAAACCGTTGTGCTGATTAATATTTTTGTGAAAACCCTCATACATTTTTTCAGAATTATTTGATGATTACAAAGTTCAAAAGAAAAATATCAATATTTTAAAATATTCTTAATAATGTCTTTACTGTCACTTT
Source organism: Sinocyclocheilus grahami (assembly GCF_001515645.1). Classification (NCBI taxonomy): domain Eukaryota; kingdom Metazoa; phylum Chordata; class Actinopteri; order Cypriniformes; family Cyprinidae; genus Sinocyclocheilus; species Sinocyclocheilus grahami. The sequence continues at coordinate 163,411 of NW_015506570.1, forward strand.
TGATCAATTCAATTGATCCTTGCCAAATAAAGTATTAACTTATTTCATAAAAAGAATCATACTCACCACAAACGTTTGAGCGGTAGTATACAGTAATCGCAAGTCACCTAAAAAATACAGTAAAAAAATTGTAATATTGCGAAATATTATTACAATTTAACTGTTTATAAATTATTACAATATAACTGTTTTTTTTATTTTAATATATTTTAAAATAAATAAATATAGATGTAATTATTAACATATTTTTAAAATAAATACATGTAATTTATTAATTTACTGTTTATTCCAGTCTTTAGTTTCACAGAATTCTTCGGAAATCTTAAAAAAACTGAAGAAAAACATTTCCTATTATTATCAAAGTTGTAAACCGTTGTGCTGATTAATATTTTTGTGAAAACCCTCATACATTTTTTCAGAATTATTTGATGATTACAAAGTTCAAAAGAAAAATATCAATATTTTAAAATATTCTTAATAATGTCTTTACTGTCACTTTTGATCAATTCAATTGATCCTTGCCAAATAAAGTATTAACTTATTTCATAAAAAGAATCATACTCACCACAAACGTTTGAGCGGTAGTATACAGTAATCGCAAGTCACCATTCTTTGACTACTGTCAAAATGAAAATGTTCTTTAATCGAATTAATCAACATCAGTGTTCGTTCTCTTTCTTTATCTCTGTGTCTCACTCTCACTTTAAAATGCGTCCAGCTGCAGAACCAGAACGAGTTGCGGGCGTACTCTGCAGAGAGGGCGGCATTCTTCCTGGATGCAGCTCTGGCAGCACGCAGCACCAGCAGATCTGACTGTAAGGAAGAGGACCGCCGGAATTCTCACATGCTCTTCACCCTACACATTGCCCAGTACCGTATGGAGAAGAGCACCAAAACAGGAAGTATGACTTACTGTGCTCATTTTCACATTTATTTAGGAAAGCCTTATTGAAATGTGATATTTACAACAGAAGATATTTATTATATGGTTGTTTGACTTTTATGAGCATAATAGTTTACTTTCAATGTTAAGAAAAAATGCTAAAACAATATTTTGAACAGCCATACAACTTCCAGGGCTTAAAATAAAAAAAAGCTTCAAAAGCTATCCACCTCCACCTCAAAAATTAAGTTATAGCGCCTTATAACTGTCTGAGAATTCATATCATATATCTTCATGCATCATTAGTATTTTGAGAAGACATCTGATATCTGACTTTTCCATTATCATGCTCTCCATGTTCACAGAGAGTATCAGTTACCTCAATTTAGTCCCGCTGATAATGGCTCTATGAGAATGCTAACAAGAATGGTTAGCACATTTTCATTACTGGGCGTAGCCATCCTGTCAAGTCAGCATGTCAACATTAGAATGATCATTAATATTGCGCTCCCGTCGCTGCAATGCAGGCTGGATTCTGGCCATTGACACTAGCCAGAATAGATTTTAATATGTAATGAGGCTGGAGTCTCTTCTGCAGAGATGTTTATAGAGCCCAGCATGAAATGAGAAGTGCTGGCTTTGGAAATCCTGCCGACGTGAGGTTAATGGCCTCCATCTCAGTGTGAAACACACCTCCACCTCAAAAATTAAGTTATAGTGCCTTATAACTGTCTGAGAATTCATATCATATATCTTCATGCATCATTAGTATTTTGAGAAGACTGTTACTGAGGGCGGCCGATATCTGACTTTTCCATTATCATGCTCTCCATGTTCACAGAGAGTATCAGTTACCTCAATTTAGTCCCGCTGATAATGGCTCTATGAGAATGCTAACAAGAATGGTTAGCACATTTTCATTACTGGGCGTAGCCATCCTGTCAAGTCAGCATGTCAACATTAGAATGATCATTAATATTGCGCTCCCGTCGCTGCAATGCAGGCTGGATTCTGGCCATTGACACTAGCCAGAATAGATTTTAATATGTAATGAGGCTGGAGTCTCTTCTGCAGAGATGTTTATAGAGCCCAGCATGAAATGAGAAGTGCTGGCTTTGGAAATCCTGCCGACGTGAGGTTAATGGCCTCCATCTCAGTGTGAAACAAATGCATCTTCTGTAATAATGCTGAATGAATTTTACTCTAGTGACCTACATGGGACTGTAATCTAACTAGCTGTACTTACTTTTATTGCTTGCTGTTTGATGGACTGCCAAGGATATTGAATCACCACTTACCTAGCAGTGATCCTATATCTAACTGCTGTCTCATAAGGTCCCCTGCAACACTGTGATGTGTGGTATCTGTGGCCTTTTTGATGATACAATACTTTCTTCTGTCTCATCTTAATGTGCAGAGCAACTACATAATTCGTAGGTTGTGTTTAAATGGGATTTTAAGCCCAAAGAGTCTTCAACATTGGGAGTCAATTTCTGTTTTAACAGGCTGTGTATAACTTTGCAGTGTCTGGGAGTCGTAGCCGTCTGCATCTTCTGGACTTGGGCAGTTGTGAGTCTGATTTGAGTCAAACGCGAGATGGAGGTAGAGGCCAGTGTCTGTCATTGGGTGCCCTTGGAAATGTCATCCTAGCCTTGGCCAATGGAGCCAAGCATGTGCCATACAGGTATGTGTTTTGAGGTTCAATTAATCAATATAAACCAATAGTGGGAGATGATATATCTCTGTTAATGGTGGTAATGTGTCTCTGAGCACACATTGAGTCCTCCTGATCTGCATCTGCAAGGGTTTCATTCTCACCCTCCTCAGATCAATGAAGCCAATTAGCCAGCTTTGCAGGGAGAGAAAGCAGCCAGGGTGAACTGGACTTGAGGTGGGATGTAGGCCTATTGATAGGAATGTGGGTCAGGGAGTAGCAGATTTATGCTGAAAGGAAATTAAGAAATACTCACCGGAAGGTGGGATAGTAAATACAATGACGTGAGCAGAGAAAATTAATATTTTTCTTTAAAATGTGGCTGCAGAAAATAGCATCCTCCACAACAGAGTAAAATAAAAACATTCCAAATCAGGTCACTAGAAAGTATGCATATTTTTCTTTGGATTCTTTTTATTCAAGGATGATTCATAATCCTCTATTTTAAGAGAACCTCTCAATGATGTTAGAGGGAAAAAGCAGAACGTTGTAAAGCCTATCTTCCCTTTTGGCTAACAAGAATATTTTTTGATGTATAATTCAGAGACAGCAAGCTTACCATGCTGCTGAGGGAATCGCTGGGCAACATCAACTGTAGAACCACCATGATCACCCACATCTCTGACTCTCCAGCCAGTTATGCCGAATCTCTCACCACTGTGCAGCTTGCCTCCCGTATTCACCGCATGAGAAAGAAGAAATCCAAGGTTTGTGATTCAAATAGATGTATTGATCATTTGAATAGTGTATGCTTATGTATTCATAGTTCTTTAAAAAAAATAACTGACATTCATTCATGGTACCAAGATAATCATATAAGGCAGTAAGTCCTCCGATAAACCTTTCTAAAAGTAAAAAATGAAAAAGAGAAAAATATGTTTTGGACCACTATTTATTGTGAAAATGCTTAGTAACTATATTATAATTATTTTAATTAACAGTAATATTTTCCAGATTGTTTTTAATATATATATTTTTGTAAATAATTTATTTGGACTTTGGTACAATGACAGCATGATATTTGCTAAAAGTATTTATTTTTATCAGCATTTTGTCTACATTTACTTCTTGTCTTTATACATTCTACAATAGGTCAAGACTGTCATTTTTCTAAATTACATTTTGGATTTTATTCATCAGAATCATTCACAATTTAAATAACGATTCATGCTTTGTCAGAGAAACAAATGTTACAGTGATAATTTAACTGCAAAATTTCTCTGTGACCTCTGTCATGTAATCAACAAATGTAATCAATGCATTTGTTCAAGAGGGAGAATAGCATGTAACCTTTCCCATCACAGAGGCAATTTTCACCATTATTAAGCTGTCTTGACAGAATATATTTATATTTTATAGACCTAAAAAATACTTTCCGTCTAACGTATGCATAGTATTGACAACTATTTTAGCTTCTCCTTTGGTATGCACTTTTCACCTTTGATATTGACATGCTGTTTCATGAAGGGATGTCTCTCTGAATATATTGCGTGTTGTGAAAGAGCTGTCTGCAAAGATATATTGAAGTCAGTTTGATATGTTATTTTGTTCAGTATGCATCAAGTTCCTCTGGAGGGGAGAGCTCCTGTGAGGAGGGACACATCAGACGGAGACCCTTCTACCCTCGGACTGTGGCTCTTGACCCAGACCACCCTGCAATGTTATCCAGTGACCCAGATTACTCCTCCAGCAGTGAGCACTCATGTGATACAGTGATCTATGTGGGGCCTGGTGGGACCCCTATCTCTGATCGTGAACTCAGCGACAATGAAGGCCCACCTGCATTTGTTCCTATCATTCCCTCTCTGAACAAGAAGCGTGTAAAAGAGGGACCTAAATCTGATGGGGACCACCTCAAATGCAACACCTTTGCAGAGCTACAGGAACGGCTTGAGTGTATTGATGGCAGTGAGAGCACATCTATTTTCACCAGTGAAGGAAAAGGCCAACAGACGGCCTCCAAAAGTGAAGTGGAAAAAGCATCAGAAGGGGCTTCTGTATCAAACAGGACCGCCAAGTGTTCTCTTCAAACGCCTGCGCACATGCAACATGGGGCAGCGTCTGAAATTAACACTACTTTAAGACAGGATTCGGAGCCTGTTGTGAGAGAGAAAGTTTTTAGTAGAGGACCTATACAAAAACCCAATGCCTCTTCATCCTTGCAGAACATCTCAAAGACCTCAGTTTTGAATACCGAGTGTGGCTTAGCCACACGGACACCTCCAGTAGGTATGAGCCAGCAAGCCCTAAGGCAGGGAGAACGCAATGACTCCCCAATTACTGGCAGATCCCATCACCTCAGTAGAAGTCCTATGGAAATGAGCCATCTACGTGCTACTCTGAGGAACAGGTGCCTCAATAGGGATGTTTTAAGGACTACAGTAACACTGCAGCAGCCTGTGGTGCTCAATGGAGAGGATGAGCTGGTGTTTACGGTGGTGGAAGAGCTACCTGCTCATCTGGTTCCAGACAATGGGAGACCATGCAGTATCATTAACTTCAACACAGACTGCTCTTTGCAGGCCCTGGCATCTCACTCACGGCCTGTTAGCATTATCAGCAGCATCAACGATGAGTTTGATGCGTACACATGCCAGATGAACAGATCCCAGTTGAACCAAGGTGCTACTTCCAAGACACAGGAGGAATTTACAGCTGGCCATGCAACTGCACACTCTTCAGTCGGCTCCTGGTCTTGCAAGACAAATATTTGTACCCCAAGAAGTGATGAGACATCAAAGGGAGTGCACAAGGGACCAGTAAGCAGCTCCATGATGGATTTACCTGGTGGTTTACATACTGAGTCTATCTCCCAACAAAGAACAAATAGTCCACTGGGTGACAGTGGAATTTGCTTTTCAGAACAAGACTATGATTCTGCAACCATTGACAAATTGTCCATATCTAAGTGCTCTCTATCTTATGACAGTACCAAAGCATCCCTTGGTGGTCCAAAGTCGATAAGATCTAATAGACTCATGACTTCACAGTCTGCCCAGATCTCATACATTTCTACACTCCCTAGAAAGAGCACCCAAACTGCATCTTCTAGCAGTAGCTACAGCCATGAGCTACAACGCCAACAATGGACCCACACTAGTAGTGGGCTACACTCGGCCAGGAATTCTGAGTTTAGCTCTTTTAGCAAACCACCGAAAAATGGCACGAGTGGGATTCCGTCCAGAAAGACAAGCATGAATAGCAACAGTGTACCTCGCCTTCCTAAAATGCATGTGTCGTCCACATCTCAAAGGGTTGTGGATGGTTGTGAGAAGTCGAGTGTTAAGAAAGGGGACCTGAGCAAGATGCCTCAGCTCAGGAGAGGAGCCACCACTCTCGGCATGGTCTCAGTGCCCCATAGCTGCTCTGAGATGAAATGGGGTAATGATGCCTCTCAAACAACTGGTAGCCTGAAATTCTCATCCTTAGGAAAGAGAGCTAATGGACAGAAGGGTAGTATGCTCCCTAAGTCCGGAAGCATGTCACCCCCTGCTCCACCTGTCCGAAAGTCAAGCCTCGACCAGAGAACACGCATTTTGTTGTCTCCTAGTGCCTTAAAGTCTGTAGGTAATGATGGAACAAGATTGTCTTCCTCCAAAGCATCGATTTCTGAGGAGGACTTTGATGTTCGAGTTAGAGGGGAATCCTTTAGCTTTAAGTCATCCAGCCTGAAGACAGCTTCTAGTCTCAGATCACATAGTGCTAAAGGAGACAGTGGAAGGCATTTTGGTAGTCTTATGTCACTTGAAAGGTGTGACAGTTTAACCTCAGTGGGTTCCAAACCTATAACATCAATGGAAAACAGTAATGTCAGTATCAGTAGCACTGGCAAATCTGCTAAAATGGTGCCAAAACCTGGGACACCCTGTTCAATATCTACACCAACCGTTACTTCCCCTCCATCTACTAGTGGAATTTGTAAGCTTGGACAAATAAAAGCCAGTATAACTCCTAGATCCATTGTTGGGAATGGCAACAAAGGGAAGACCTTGTCCAGTACTGGTTCAAAGTCTCTTAGCTCCTCCACCAAGTTCCTTGCTGTCTCAGCTGCTCGGAACACCAGTCTACCTCCAACTGGAAAGCCCCCAACTCGCTCTGTCACAAGCTCCAATACTAAACAAGGAAGGGGCACTATTATGGGAACAAAGCAAGCGATTCGTGCAGCCAACAGTCGGGTCAGTGAATTAGCAGTTGGTAGCTCCAAGAAACACCTCAGGGGCTCTGACCAAGCAGATGACAACAATGATGCCAGAACTTCCAGTGAGACACCACTGGCTGCTCCTTTGCCTTCTCCTTACAGCAAGATCACAGCCCCTCGCCATCCTCAGCGCTATAGTAGTGGCCACGGTAGTGACAACAGCAGTGTACTTAGTGGTGAACTGCCTCCAGCCATGGGGCGCACTGCGCTTTTTTATCACAGTGGAGGCAGCAGTGGCTATGAGAGCATGATCAGGGACAGTGAAACCACAGGCAGTGCATCGTCTGCCCATGATTCCATGAGTGAGAGTGGAGTGTCCACGTCCAGTCGAACAAAGGCCTCAAAATCTCCCAAAAAGAGATCTAATGGTGAGTCTTTCTGGGAAACCACTCAGGGCACTATTTACTGGTGATCAATTCAAGATTTATTAGATGACCTTCAAAGGTTAGAATGGAAAATAGGTAGTACAGTAAAGGTTGTTGTAATACGTGTTGTAATGTATCTAGACTATGATAATGAGGACCAAATATATATATATTACTTACATTCGTACATCTTCACTTTGTTGTTTCTGATGAGAAAATTAGCCAGAGATTGCAGTCAGGAAGCGCGCACAGTGACGAAACAGTGTGTTTCAGCTGTGACTCATCTGAACGCCTCTGATTGGTCTTTGTATTCATAAACTCAACATAATAGTATGGGATTGGTTATAATGTGCAGTGCTTTAAATACGCGTGTGTCTCTGGCTCTGTGCCAGCCAGCGAACACAGATTTGAATTTAGCTGCTGGAGATGTTTTTCTTTTTTTATATGCTTAGTTTACAGGACAAACTGCGCATTTCACCCAAAATTGTTTGGTGTGATATGATTCCAAATTTAGGGGGGCCAAGCTTGTTGGCAGGGGGGCACTGCCCCCCTAGAACCGCCCCTGCCTACGAGCAGTCATTGGAGACAAATGGGGCCAAAATCTCCACTATGATGTTTCATACAGTCTGACATAAAAGACCATTGATGTTGCACAGTGTGCCATGGCTTTTACCTAAGATTCCACCGGGACAATAAATATTAGTAAAGCATCCCATCTAGCCAGTCAGTCTATTTAGGCCATTTAAATTTATGAACCCAAGGTTATTAGGCATTTCTGGTTTTTAATATGCACTCACCCTATTTTGTAATCTGCATTTACCCAAAAATCTTTTTTACTTTAAATCCTGTAACCACTTGCAAGCCTCAAAAAAAAAAAAGCATGCCAACAAACTCTGCTGTTAATCTCCGGCCCACATGAAGAGCATTACCCTGTATGACCCCTCCAGGCCTGCAGCGACGCCGTCTGATTCCTGCTCCTCTGCCAGAAACCTCTTCTCTGGGCAGGAAGGTTGGTGCAGCAGGCCAGTGGGTCGATCTACCTCCACTGGGGGGTGCTATGAAGGAGCCCTTTGAAATAAAAGTGTACGAAATTGATGACGTGGAACGCCTTCAGAGACGCAAAGAAGGGTTGACAGAGGTAAGAAGACAGTACGTCTGACAAGTGCATTCTATGCTAATCACTGAATTCAGTCTCATTCTGGTTAATTTACGAAGTGTATATCAAAAGTTCATGTAGTGTTCAAGTAGTTTATTTGCCAAGAAATGCTAAATCATTGGTAAAAAATAAAAAAAAGGTAAAACCTTTTTTTTTTAATTGGTAATTGGTTAAAAACAAAAGTGTTAGCATGAGGCTAACAGGCTAGTAGAAGTGGAGTAAAGTTATTTCCCCAGTATGTGACTTTATCCAGTTTATTTTTATTCTTTGTAAAACAATCCTACAATTGATTTTCAATCCTTTTCACTTTAGTGTTCAGCATGTGGCACAATCCCAGCATGGAGTAACATCAGTGTTTTATTTATGCAAAACCTAAAAGCATCATACTGTAGCATACTGTAGCATGAGATTCTGATGATTCTGATGTTTCTCACATTCCGTAACAAGTGCAGTTGTCAGTAATGAAGCTTATCTCTGTGACAATTACTTATGTTGGCTAATTGATTTTAGATTGGACTGATAGCTTTAGTTAGACAGGGATGACTGGTGTTGTAGGACAGAAAGAAGTGAGATTAGCTAAGGTCTCTCCAGAGAGAGGAAGAGATGGTGAGAGAGATAGAAGTAGAGAAAGCATTGGGGAGGGGTCAGGGGTGCCTGTGATGAATGAGGTGTGGCTCCTCAATCTGTGGCCCGCCTGAATGGTCTTTATAGCCCACTCTATACAGCGCGTCTATGGGTCATTAACCGTTTCTCTGTGAGTTTCTAACCCTGATCACACAGGCAATTGTGTGGAGAAGACGAGAGGAAAAGACATAAACTCAGTCGAATGACGCTCTGATTTATTTTCAATTAAGAAAAAATGATCTCAGCTCGCATATTAGAGTCTGGCAGTTTGCTCATGAAGAATTAGGCTGTTCACCCCCTTGTTTTATGTGAATCTGTATGTATGTTGGTAGGAATTTGTATAACTGCTAAGTTTATTTATGTTTTGTAAAATTTAATTGTGTTTGCAGTGGGCATAGCATAAAAGCTTGAATGAGTTTTTCTTCATCTGTAGTTGACAAACCTGAGATATTTGCAGAAAATAAATTATTTTGCATTTTCATTTACTTTCTAATGGCCACCTGGTAGTGACACAATACACATGATAAGAGGAGGGTAATCTATACTGTAATTCAACCTTTCAGTAACAGGGTCCTCTTGAACATGATCTTTCTTTTTAATCACTTAAGCAAACGTGCCTCTAGAAGACCAGCGAGCGTTTAACCTGGATGCTAATTTTATTTCCAGCTTAGCCCTAAATATTCTGACCAAAGGGCTGAGGTCCTAAATCCTCTGTACAGGTTACGAGCATTGAATCAATTCGGCTTAAGCCATTGTACTTTAAATCAGCCTTGAGGACGGCCACACATAGTCTAGCAGGTGCTTGGAATAGGTGCAAGAGGTTTGTGGTTGACTGTAAGCAACTCACACTGCTGTTCCACACTTGCAGGGTTTGCAGTACTTTAACGCCCGCCTTAGGATGCTGGAGAAGAGGCAGCAGCAGATCAGGGAGTTAAGAGCCAAGCACGAGAAGCTGAAAAAGGAGCTAGAGGATGCCAAGACTCATCTCATGCTGGACCCCAGCAAATGGATGGGAGAATGTAAGTTCCCAAGTGTATTATTGTCTAATGTCAGGGGTTTTCAAACTTTTTCTATTTTAATGAATATCAAATGATGACCTTCCCTTTATGAAAGACCTTCCCTTTTTAAAGTATTATGGCAAACATATATTTTATTGTATGACCCATCTACACATGATTGCATCCTAAATTAAATCCTGCAATTTTGTTGTTACTGCACTAAATCCCAAGCAAATTATAAAACAAAAATCTGAAGAATATTTACTTTGTATTAAGTTCATACAGTGTCTTTTTCCATCTTTTTATTGTTTAAAAACTAGGACTGTCAATAGAACAAAAATAAATGTGATTAATCTCATGATTTCTGACTTTAAAAAGCTGAACATTTGTGTCAAGCATATTTAACATCTCAAGTTGACAAGTTAACTTGCCTTGTTGATGCTAATTTTCCACTGTTCCCCTTGTGGCCCCTTTGACCTCAATTTGAAAACCTCTAATTTATGTCACACTGAATATTATCAAGTATTACACAAAAATATTATTCACACTTTTGTTTGACTGAACTTAGTGGTGTGGTATACATGAGCGACTCTGTTCATGCTACAAATTTCACAAGCTTTTAGCCAAAAGGACTTTCTTTTGGCATTTTTACTGTGACACTCTACCATACATCAAGGTCAGGAATGATTCATTTTACCATGCATCTTACACAGCATAAGTTTCCCAGAAATGTGATGTAGACTAATGGCTCCCTTTATGACTTTAATTTAAGTGTTTGAACTTAGTGCCAGAGGAGTTACAAGAAAATACTGAGGTAATGGTGCATTCACCGAAATGTCTTGAGCATTGGCTACTTTGAATTGCTGCCTGAGACAATGTATTACAATAATGGATGACATTGGCTTTCTAGAATATTCTCCATAAATGTAAACTGTGACAACAAAACGATTTGTTGAGCTTATGTAAGTGTAATTCTCTTTCACTGAGCTAACGCTGGACACAGACTTTATAACAATGACCAGGATCTTAGACTTTCAAATACATTTGTAAAGACCTTCAGTATCAAACAGGGCAAGAAAATGATTTGAAGAAAATGAAGCTGAATCATGTTTTTAGTACCGTTTACTCTACTGAGAATGAAAAAGAACATTGCCAGCAGCAAAGAAAGCTCTGCTGATTCTGTATGTCTTTTTTATTCTGTATTTGAATTACAACTATTACAAAGCACCGATACAACAACCTTGATATTGCAAAGTATCTGTCTCCACTTTGTTAGAAGAAACACTTTTGTAAACAGTATGTGGGAGAAGAATCTCAGGATGCCAAGGAATAATGTAGAGAAAATGGCAGGCGTATGGAGAGAGGGAGTGAATATGCGTGTCTGTGTGTGTTCTTGAATCAATAAGGTATTATTTTTCTCTTCTGCAATAACTACCTGCCCACTGGCCAGGTGATGTTTACCATTCATGTGTGACTGCTGTCTTGGGTAAAGCTGTGATTGGGGCTGTCATGCTGTATAAATCAGCCCCTCTTCAGAGCCTAGTAAAATGAGGATTGTGTTTCTGCAAGCCCATCTCCCACACCAACCAACCATCACACACAGAGATTTTTGTTTATGTCTTGAATGATAAAACTATCAATCTAGGTGTGTCAATAGGGCTGCATTGCACAGCACCTAGTCACATCTTTGTTATGTAGTACAATAATGTGGCTTCTATGTGTGTATTTATGAGATTGCTTGACTTTTATATTTATACACATTTGAATTAGGACTGTATTCAAATTAATTATTCAGATTCAAATTAAAAACAAATTTACCACACAAATGATTATTTACTGAGAAAAGTCACCAAATAAAGATAATTTAAACATTAGGTTATTGTGGTGGACAAGTAACTAATTGAATAAACATTACAAAAAAGTAAATTTAGTCAGTATACATTATTATTCATTTTATATCTGTATTGTTGAATTTGTTTTTACATTTATTTAAATAATTTTTTTACAAAATTAGAATGTTAAATTGGCCTACCATGGCATGTCATTTATTTAAAACATTTTTGAAATTAAATAAATGTAATTAAATGTCAAAATAAATGGTAAATTTACATCCCTAAGTTTTGCATTTTTCACCCTTTTTTCCATTAGTTGATGTGGACCCTGACCTGGACCAGGAGTCGCAGGACTACCTGGAGGCTCTGGCTCAGGCCACAGGAGACCTGGAGTTTTGTGTCAACCTATGCAAGTCTCGTGTGATGATGGAAACCTGCTTCGATATCGCTGTGCCTGCGATCCCAGGACAGAGTGGACAACAGGAGATGGAGGTCTAGGAGAGAACAAAAAACAGGATGTTGTTTGCAAGCTTGCTGTGAGTTATGGCAAGAATGTTTTTTTCTGGGATTGAGACTGTCCTTCAACAAATGAAGATATTGAATAAGCATGGTTAGAAACTCCCTGAAATGCTGAGAAACAAAGAGACTGAATAGAATAAGAGCAAGACCGTGTCCCGAGATCTTCGTTAAACTTAACCAGGAAGTGCCTTAAACCAAAACAACAACAAAAAAAATCCCAAGAACTATATTTGTTTTATGATTGGTGCTAGTATTGAGACCAACTTTCCCAAGTACACTTTGAAAAACAAAGTATTTTGCATTGCAATGCAGAGTATAGTGTATTTATAAGAGCTAAAGTGTGTAAAATATAGTTTTAAGTATTAAACACAATAAAAAGTTAAGAAAAAAACTCCCCATACTATTGCCTTTTCTAATATCTAAATGACCACAATTAGAACTTTTCGACTTTTTTCTTCAGCACAATGCAAAAACGTGCTTGCCCCTGACAGATGTGATGTCACGCGATTGGACAAAGATGCTGAAGCAGTGGCACTGTCGTCTGTCTCATTCAGTTACAGCCGCTCTGCATAATGATTGGGTCTCTGATACAGATCTACTACTTTACCTGATTGGTGCAGCCGGTGGCAAATCAGAAATTAGAGCTCGTCTCAAACACTTCTCAGGACATCAAACCGAAGTGAGTTTGTACTTATGAATTTCAGTGTGTGCTGAATGCGTCATACTGAAATGTATGCATGTGTCTGTTCTTCTCTGATCATGCAACAACCAGCGTTAAGCTGGTTTCTTTTAGCGTGGTAAACAAATTCACTCTATCTACCTGAACTTCAAAAGATTATGCCTTTCTACACTGAAAATGAATATGTTCAGATATACAAACGGCTATCATCTGTTGACAATATCACAGCACAGGACCTTCTCCTCACTGTGTCCCGTGATTTATCTTCAGCCTCTAATGTTTGATGATTTTTGTTTGTCATGTTAATCCTTAAAGTGTCTCTGGAGAGAAGTGTGACTGCTGTTTCTCATAAAGAAACAAATAGAAGAGATTATTGGGATTTGCAAGGGTTTGAAGTAGAAAATGTGGCTATTTTTTTACATCTTAAAAATCTTTCTTTGTTTTTGTTGTTGAATGATTCTTTATTTAAACGGAGAAAAAAGTCTCAGGCTTTTTTCTCCAAGTTGCTGCATGATATTTTCGATTTGTTCTTCGTAAAATTTATTTAATTTCTTCCTTTTTGTTTTTTATGTTAGTCTGTGATTTCTACTAATAATTTAAGTTTAGCAGATTTGCCAAGCATTTAGACTTTTTCAATGTCTATGACGTTATCAGTGTTCCTGCTTTGTATTGTACAGTTTTTTATCCTTTTTAAAAACCATGTATAGACTCCTAAGTTTGCATTAACATAAAGTTATGAATAAAAAGAATGTTTCCTCTTTATAATTCTTTGTGTGGCTATTTTATTTTTCTACATAAAAGAACATTAAGATTTCTTCTGTTATAAAGGCCAGAGTACAAATGACATGAAAATATTTTGCACATAAATATCTGCAAAGCAGACAGCACAACTGAATGAATTCCATAATTCTTCTTTCTAACAAATGACAACACTTTAAAAATAATTTCATCTGCGTTTTATATTCTTATTTATAATAAATGTTGCTTGTCCACCAGCTCAGCTTATTACAATGATTTCTGAAGGATCATGTGACACTGAAGACTGGCGTAATTGCTGCTGAAAATTCACATTTCACATGTGCAGGAGAAGAGACTCTGTAAAGTAATGACAACTTGACATTAAAGCAATCATCCACTGTGGACTTGTTAAATTTTTACTGGTCACAGGGGTGATGAAAAGATGCTCCTACACAGATGGCTGGAGCCAAAACAAATTTGAGAATTTAATCATACCACAGATTGATCTTCATTAGGTTTTCAGCTCTATAAATGATGGTATACTGGCTTTGTGATTCATTTAGACTCTTGGGCATTGTGAGTCTATAGACACAGAAGAGACATGAGAGCTGCAGAGGCCCAACAGGGTAAAATCACTTTGAGTGATCCCATTGGTGGGTTATTCCACCTGCTCTCTCCTGTTCTCCTCAGCAGATGGTCTCATCAAATGGATCGAGATGTTTTAATCAGTCTCTCTGAAGACATCTAGTCGTTTATGTCATAATGTGTCACTGAGAGTCACCAAGTGACCCTGTCAAATTTGCTGACTAGTAGCACACCGAATCTGTTCCCGCAGAAAAACCTGCAGAATTTGATCATCTGTCATTCCTACAGTTCTACATATCCCCCGATTGTTGGTCTCCTACAGTGAAAACCTTTGATGCGTCTCATTCTGTATCTGTCTTCCTCTGTTCATTACGTACATGGATGGGGGAGGGCAGGTTCAAAAGCAGACAGTCCAACCCCCAGGCTCTGAATGTGATTGATCCCTGTGAATATGTGCAACAAAAATGGACAAAATGGATGTGGAGTCTGTGGTATTTCAATTCCATCCTCTGACACAATGCTATACTTCTTGCATTTATATTGAAAACTACCATAAATGGAAAAATATTTAGAAATTCATGACAGAATGCATGAATAATCTTATAAAAAGAGCATAACAGTGGTGATAAAAAATGCACCCAACACCCAACACACCCAAACCAAGTTTCTGCATGCTGAAGCATTAGCCAAATATCAGTGTGCATGTATGTGAAATAATTGGTTGTATTGCATTGAATAACTAATATCCTAACAACAAACAAAGTTTTTTCTGACAACTTCCACTCTAATGGACTTTTTTAAACAAACAATCATTGTTTTTTTTGTTTTGTTTGTTTGTTTTGTTATGTGTTGTGTTGTTTTGTTTTCACTTAGCTTTTTTATTTTGTTGTTTTTGTTAGATTTTTTTTGTGTGTGTTTTGTTTTGCTTTGCTTTTAGTGTTTTTGGCTTTTTACGTCTGGCTTTTTTTTTCCAAGCAAACAATCATTGTTTTTGTTTTGTTTTTGCTTTGCTTTTTATTCTATGTTGTTTTGGTTTGATTTGTTGTGTGTTTTGTTTTTGCTTTGCTTTTTTATTCTATGTTGTTTTGGTTTGATTTTTTGTGTGTTTTGTTTTTCTCTTTGCTTCTTTTTATGCTCTGTTTTTTTGTGTTGTTTTTGGCTTTCGAGTTTGGTTTGATGCTTGGTTTGTGTTTTGCATTTTAATGTTGCTTATATTTCCTGCCCATGCCTATTCATGAAAAGGGTACATGCATTTATTTTTGGTATGCAAGAATGCTTGTTCTCAACACATTGTCTTCTATGATGATTGAGGTTGCTGTGACACCTTGATTGGGGAGCTGAAGCAGTGAACCAAGCAATGAGAAGTCATTTGCTATGAACAAGGCTTATTTCCTGCAGTGACAGGTCCTAACTGTGAGTATGCATTGGTGAATACAGTGTGATTGGCACATAGCAGTGACAGGGTGATGTATCTTTCTTTTACTGGCACATTGAAATGTAAGGGTGAATAGTAGTGGGGTTAATTGCTCCTTGTTGTAAGGAGCCAATGTGCCGCCTGTCACGCCTATTGCATTAATCCCATCAGAGGCAGCATGTGCCCATCAAATACATGGCAATGGTTGCTGTGGCTCCCATTTGTGAATATAGCCTTGCATAGCCTGCGGTAATAGTTTTAAAATTCATTTTTATTTGCTGTGTAGACTGGGCTAGGATATTTTCCTTTTTTGTACATGTACATCACTTTGTGAAAGAACAGACAGTTTGGGCTGCCAGCTATACTGAGAAATTGGTTACTTTAGGAGCATTTTGCAACAGACAATATTGTACAAACAAGCACTCAAAAAATTCCACAATCAGAAAGGTATAACACACATTTAAATCATAGAAAGCTGTTTATGCCTTTACAGTTTGAAAGATATTTTCTCATCCTGGGAGAGGAGACTATATATCATTTTTACTGTTTGTTGTGCCTTGCTAGCTCAGATGAAATGGAGTTTATTGACTCATTTCAGAGCAAATTAGCCTCTGCTCTGAAGATAGCCTGGAGCGATCTATTTTGTTTTCCCATCCTCAAACTGAGTATTTGCGCAGATTCCCTCTATCTTAATTAAACTTTGTCATATGACCTCTGCCAAACTGTTTGTGTCAATGAGCTGTCAGCTGCTTTAATGGCACAGTTCGTTCAGGTCAAGATCAGCATATTTTTCTGCAAATATCAACAAGCTTGTGCTGCCTTAATGTAAAAACAAGCAACAGGCAAGTATGCCAGCAATGTTTTTAAAGGTGCCATTGAATGGAAAACTGTATTTACCTTGGCATAGTTGAATAATAACAGTTCTGTACATGGAAATGACATACCGTGAGCCTCAAACACCATTGTTTCCTCCTTCTTATGTAAATCTCGTGCATGCAAAAGACCACTGAAAAATAGGCGAATCAGAACATAACACCGACTGTGACGTTACAGTTGGGATCACTACTAGTTACGCCCCCCAACATTTGCATATACCCGCCCATGTTCTATGCCAGCCGACAGCCGAACCTGCACAGCCGAAACATCAGAAGTTCTGCAGGTATTGTGAAGAAACAAGCGAGGATAATAGTGAAAATGGCTGTGCTGTGCAGGGGATGTCATGTGCAGGGATGGGTTGGTGTCTGTATTCAGAAAGGCACAGAAAAACAAATAATGTGCATTCTAATAAAATAACGCGAGCCCCTAAAGGGACTTCCTTCCTGCCGTGTGAGCTACTGAAATGAGCTCTGTGAAATAGCCAATCAGAGCAGAGCTCAACATTGAGCCGCACTGTGAAAGTAAAATGCAATCTGTGCATTCGAAAGCAGTTTTTTCAATTCCCCGCATATTAATAGTGGCTCCCTGATGCCCGCATTTTATATACAGTATAATTACCCAACGATATAACTGTGAGAGATAGTATCGAATGCAGCACTAAGATCAAGTAAAACTAGCAATGAGACACAGCCTTGGTCTGACGCAAGAAGCAAGTCATTTGTAATTTTAACAAGTGCAGTTTCTGTGCTATGGTGGGGCAGTTGTCCGGGGTGATGTGCAACAGTGTGTAGTGCGAGAGTCAATGAAATTAGAAGTTCATGGACCGGATTCGTGACAAGGGCCAGCCCACACCAAACCTAAACAGGCCCAGTGTGGGCTTGCCCAATTCTCACGTTTAACTAGTTGGTAATTAGCATGAATATTACTGGGATATTGGCTATTTATTATTACTAAAAAAACACCATTAATGTCTTATTCTGCAAAACCTTATTCTAAATCTTTAATCCAACCCAATTCCTACCAACTACTTAAATTTAACAACTACTTTACTAAGTATTAATAAGCAGTAATTTAAGTATATTGATGCAAAGGTCATAGTTAATAGTTAGTTAATAGTGAGAACTGGACTCTAATCTAAAGTGTGACCAGAATGATTTATGTATTTATCTACTATTTAATTGAAAGAATTAAATGAACCGTTTCATGTCTATCCTTGTATCAATAACTTGTCGAGGTTGATATAGGATTTCGAAAGTTATTAGTAATAAGTAATTAAATACTTTTTGGAGAGAGTAATTTGTACAGTATTCTAATTACACTATTGAAGATGTAATTAGTAACTAGTAATTCATTACTTTTTTAGAGTAACTTACCCAACACTGATAAGAAGTAGCAAATATGTTCTATTTGAGCACAGGAGCTGGTTTTCAGCCTCACTAACATCTGTGTTATAATCAAGAAGCAATGTGAATGCTTTCATTTACACGTGCACCAGCTTTGATGAGCGTACCTGTGCATAGTGAACCACAGCAGACCACCGACAGACCCAGCCTGAGAGCACTTATTCTTATCTCTTGTCAGTTTTGCTAATCTACATCCAGTTCCCTTGCCAGTTGACTTCTCACCTTTGTGTGTACTTTGGAGGTCTGTCTTGTTGTATATTTGTGCCATTTCAGTGGCACATAGTGGAGCTTCTGTTTAATCTCTTCACCCTTTCCCTTCACAATGCTGTATTTCCATTAATATGGATGGCGTTTGAGTCTAGCTCATGTCATTAATGTGTCAGGAGTGTGTGTAAATCACATAGTCGTAAAACACAGTACTTTGATAAGCATTGTACATGGCACCAGTTTGATTAAAAAGCCTGGGTCATTAAAAAGCACATGAAAACACAATTGTATTGTTCGAAAAACAATAAGGCACATTGTTGTGGCTGTGAGCCATATGCATTGCTGCTTTTGTGTGATTGGTTGGGAATATCGCTTTAATTAAACTTGCCTGTAATTATTATTTGATTTGGGTTTGAATTAACTTGTCCAATCAAGTTTTTACTTACATGGAGGTCCACTGATTGCCTTCATGATTTGGTTTTAATGTGTGGCATTAATTGAATTGTAACTGCATTTGTTGCTTTTGCTGATCAGCATTATCCTTACAGATTGTCCTTTTCGTAATACCAAGGTCTAGTGGTTATAGATTGACAAATTTTAGCTGATTATATTATTATTATTATTATTGAAAATAACTGGTCTGTGAGGTTTGTTTTTATATGAATTTAAAACTGGACCACCAGTAAATATAAAACCACCAGAACTGACATACTGAAATCTCCTCTTTCTGTGAAAGCAAAAAAGTATTAAATAATCTTTGTGTGCATGCATGGGTTTACTTCATCCTTCGCTATAAAATGAGGATAGGCGTTTGAGTTTGCGGTTTTAAATCTGTGGATGATTCACACATTGGACCCATTTCTTGTTCCAGCCCATTTACCATGATAATGTCTTTCGTATTGGAATGGAAAAAGCTGCTCTCACATTGAAGCTCACTGGGGTCCTCGAGAAATAAACATGCTTGGACAGACACAGAGGAAGAAAATCCCTCAAATGGCTCTTGGGATCCTCAAGGTGGAAAATGTGGCTCCATCTGAAAGACAACAAGGTCAAATCTAAATGCTAAAATTCCTGCATTTTCTGTCCCAAGTTCTTTTTGTTTGCTTTTCATCTTTCCTCTTTTATATTACATCCTCTTTTATTAATTTGTTCTTCATTCTTTTCCAGTCACAAATATTTTATGCCTCACTGACTCATATGAACTGATTACTTGAATTTTTTTGTGTTTTTATTTAGTTAAGTTTGCTTATTTTGTTTAGATGCCATGTTTTTGTTTTGTAAAGTATCTTGACCTGCTCTGTATAGAATATAGGTGGATTTTTAAAATGTTTTAATTAGGAAACAACCTGAGTGCGTCTTTAAAAAAAAGAATTCTAGAAAAAAAAGGTAAAAATGCAGCAGCAGTAACAGCTTTGTAAAATCAAGGCCCAATTTCTGTGCCTGGGGTCAATTGTGTAGACAGACTTCTGCCTCAGATATCAGAGCCATGGATCTAAAGAGTCTGCAGGGCCTGTCACCATCCAGGGGTCTCGAGTATCACAGCCTCCTAAACCCGGGCATGAATAGAAAAGAGATGGGTTTTATGGTTTTAAGAAGCCGTTGGATGTCTCTTCAATCCCAAAGTTCAAATGTACTTTCTCTGCAGGGGGTCTGGGGAGATGTTCATAAAGTGTTTCTGCTTCCAGAAAGGCGGCTTTGTTTCTGTTCAAAGACCTTGAAAGCATGTTATATTTATAAGATATGGCGAATTGAAATGAAGGCTAAACTGTGACAGGAAAAGGATTGAGGACAATGTGGGAAGTGGCATGTGCCATTTCCTTCCTAATGTTTTTTTTTTCTGTTGATGGCCTCCTTGTCAATGACATGATCTCTTTTATTAATTGGAGTGCATCAATTAACCACTTTTCTTTACTATTCTTTCACCTGAAAGAATTGGCTGCCTAGTTTCAAAACCTTCAGGACAGTATATTACAATGACCTACAGTCTGAAGTTCAGTCTTTTCCCTGCAATTCATGTTGTATTTCTTGCATTCATTCTGATATGAGCTCAGAGTTTATCATATTTGGAGTCATCTGGTGCTACTCAGTAATTCATTAACAAATTCATAATGTGAAAACAAATGTTACAATATGCAATAACCTACAGAAAATTTGTTGGCAGCTTGATTGTTTTTCCAATTACATTTATACAAATGCATGTGACTGGAAACAAGCTCAAGCAAAGAAGTTTTGCTTTTGCTGCATTCCAACTCTGACCATGTGCTTTACGTGAATACCTGAGACCAGAAGAAGACTGATAAGTTGCAGCTTGCAGTGTTTTTTTAAAGCGCTACATAGTGTGAAGTCATGTGTTGTCCGCTTGAGCATCCATGTTATTTTTCCTGTAGCGGGCACAGCCATTTGTAAATTGATTGTGTCTGGCTTTGGTCTCATCCGCTTCCATCTATTTTTAAAGCTGTACAAAACAGCTCGTTTTGCTGCTTGATATTGTAAACTGGTGTGTCTTACCATATTATTTTAATTAATTAGGCCTATCTTAATTATGAACAAACTGTTTATAGTGCAAACAGTGTTACCATTTACTGCACTTTGTTACTCATCTCTTCCTTACAGCTGCTGATGAACCGGAAGTCTCGCACATTTACAGAAAACGGCTTACTTTCGCATTGAGAAATAAGGTGGATAAGAAAAATTTGTGCAACTGCGGCTTTATGCAGCGCCACACCAGGTAGCTGAAAGCTCATTGGACCAAATAGCCTACAGCTCAACTGGTGTAGTTCACAACATTGATGATGGCAGAATGATCGTTAAAGTTGGGAAACAATGGATATGGGTACGACAGGGCTAGAGGCACACCCTAAGAAAAGTGCTTTTTTTGTGCTTTTCACTAATTATCTTAAACATAACTGAAAATCATTAAGAAGACCTTTGTCTCAAAATATATTCAATAATTTTAACGATTCTCATTTGCTACTTAAATCTACAACATTTAAAAAAAACCACATAAAATATTAGATCAAGTAAGCACAGATTTAACTTTGCGTTGCTGCCTGCATCGCGTCAGGGATCAGCCACATTTGCACGTGCATCTTGAAAAGTGGATGTTTTGCAAAGTGCTACGCCAAGGTTTTCTGCCATCTAGAGGTTTAGAGGAAAATCATATCAAATGGGCCTGTAGCCACGTTGTAGCTACCCTATGATCGCTGAAGTTTTCAGTAGCCCCTCACTGCAGAACACAAGATCCAGGGGGCGTGGTTGGATCCACATCTAGGGGGTGGAGATTGGTAGGTTTAGGGGAGGAGATGGGTGGGTTTAGGGATCAGGGGGTGGAGACGGGAGGAGTGGTAAGGTAAGGAGGGAGGAGTGGGATCTGGATCCAACCACGCCCCCTGGATTTTGTGTTCTGCAGCGAGGACCATCTTCAAGTTTTACAAGAAATGCACAAAAATAAAATGCTGGAAAAGTGACACGGAAGCCAATAAGGTAGGCCTAAGTGTTTTACTCTGAAACGCGTTTTAGGAATGACCCGTCCGCTCGTTGTTGTGATTGGCTGTTTGTATTTTTATTGTGGATTGCAACGCAGCATTTCGTGTTCAGAGTGTGAAAAATCATTTGTAACTTAGGATCTTGTCGCATCTGTCTGTTTATGCGCCTAATAACGTGTAGCACAAAAGGCTATTTCTCCAACAACTTGACTAGCATGACATAATTTCAATATTCTATACAAGTAGAAGTAACGGAGAGTCTGAAGCTCTGAGTTAATTAACATTTAGCCATTTAAGGTGGAATTACGCGAGCAGCTGATTCAAGTAACAACAACTAACAATAAATTATAAATGAAATTATATTTGAATAAATTTTTTATTTCTATCAATTTTTCATGATATTTAACATTTAAATGGGATTGTACAGCAACTATAATCAATATGACACTTTATTTAAAAAGTAAGAGCATTTTATCTTGGAACAGTCACAGTAGGTCTACATTTCATATGTCTTAATTTGAGGGGTCTCATAGAACATCAGACTTCTTTATCCTTGTTTAATTAACATTCAGTTTATTGGCCAGAAGCTGGTTTTGAACTTTCTATAAACAGAAATTCTGATTTTCAATATAGCTAGGTCAATTGATAAAGCACAGTTAATTTTGTGAGATATTTCAGAACCATATGGTTTTTCAATAAAAACAGTAGTTATTGAGCAGGAAATTAAATAGCCTACTGTATTGTTTTACTTTAAATCATGATTATTATTATATATATATTTTTGTAATATTTTAATTCTTTTAGATTGACTTAATATATTAATAATAGTATGCATATGGATTAATATTAATTTAGGGTTAAGTCTGGGTTAATTCTGTAACCCTCTTTAAAGTTTATTGAGACCCCTGGTCAGCCTCTGCACCCAGTTAAGAACATCTGCTTTAAATCATTTCACGCTATTGCAAAAGTTAGCTAAGTTAAAATACAAGACATTATACAATTGAATTTCACTTGTTGTTAAATTGCAGTATATGTGTGAGTTTCTGTTATCAAGCAGCTTTTAAAAACACAAAATAACTGTTATATGAGGGAAATTACTAGACTGACAGCAGTCTTGGTACTGCCTTCTGGTACAGTGGGAAAATCGATAAGGTTTTGCTGTTCTGAGTGCTGCTCTGAATTACAAGAAGCTATTTTTGATTAGAACCTGTACATCGTTGCTGACTTTGAAGGAGCAGGACCCAAAATGGCATGAGGGCAAGTAAATATATGATCAGAAATGACAGTTTTAAGAAGCAGCTGTGACTTCTGATAGGTGTAGTGTCACTCAGTCCCCTTCACGCTCGGGCTGTCTCGACACCGTATTGATTTGGGGACTCCTCTTAAGTCATCATTATCCACGGTAAATGGCTCGGTCGCTGGGTGTATCTTGCAATGAAGCTGTAAGTGATATTTGACCTTACTTTGCCAAATGGTTTCGTGCTAAGAAACTTTAGTCCAGTTCTATGTTACCAATCTTCTTGACATCCAGCCCGAGAAGCATTTATTCTAATCTTCACACTGTCAGACCCAGCAACTGCACCCTGAACAATGTGGAAATGCTGCTGCACCTGCATTGATTCTGTCTTGTGACCCAGACAGCTCCAGTTTTGTTTGTTTTGAGTCTGTATTGCCTCAGAAGACGCTCTAACAGGCACAAAGGAGCTGTGACTGAGAAGATAAGGCAACCATTACCCGCCACGTTCCACCGAGCCACGAGGCTTTTGCATTCAGGACACGGCTGGCCATCCATCCAAGCGTCCTTTTCGCCTGATGTTGTGCTGAAATAGATTCCCCTGTCTCCATCCCCCTGCACCTCAATTATCTACTGCGAGGAGGATGGTGCCGATGAAAAGAGAGAAGAGAGAAAAGCTGAGAGTTTTCATACACACTGAAAGATTCAGCTCCCGCCTTGAGCTCCAATCAATCCTGGCTGCTCTCCATGTCTCCCAGACAGCATGTTCTCACATAGGGCAGGCCTGTCAATTGCCAAGACAGCTTTAGCGAGGCTTGCATGTGCTGCCCAACTGTAGCATGAGCAAACGGCTTGAAGAGCAAAGGAGAAATAATTTATGAAACAGTGGAAGTCTCTCGGTATTAAAAACAATGAGAGCCTGGGCCTTAACTTTATGAAATTAACAAGCTTCTGACATATAGTGGCCCCATAAAGTGCCTCCCAAAAGTATTTGGACATTGAAACCAAAATGAAAAATGTAAGAAGTGAATTGCATTACATCTACCTTTTGTTTCCATGATGCTTTGTGCAGATTATGGGAGTAATTTCCATTAAACTGTCAACAGTTAGCTACCTGCCAATGAAGGTTAAAGGTTTGATTTATAAATGCAATAATAAGAAAAAAAAGTCATTTGTAAAAATAAGTACAATGAAAAAAAGACAAAGGAGCAAAGAGAAATTT
The DNA here is from genome assembly GCF_001515645.1 of Sinocyclocheilus grahami. Lineage (NCBI taxonomy): Eukaryota > Metazoa > Chordata > Actinopteri > Cypriniformes > Cyprinidae > Sinocyclocheilus > Sinocyclocheilus grahami. The sequence continues at coordinate 187,543 of NW_015506570.1, forward strand.
ACTAGGTTTACGTGGTTTTAAATATATAATAACATAATATATTATTGAAAATTGACACCATGGAAAATGACAGCTTTTTGTTGGCAAATGTTAGTGGAACATGTTCATAGTGAAAGTGATGAACTACTGTGCTTGGAGAAGTATGAACTTGAGGGAAATTGACTTCACACATTCACTCAAAAAATGTTTGGGACCATATTGTTTAAAAGTAATTGTAGTAGTTTTAGGAAAGACTTCTAAGAAAAGCTATAGAATTTCTCAGGTGTTGCTGACTAGACGGATGTACGGTTACTTCCTCTACAGTCAAAAATCTGGGTGTTATATTAGATAGCAACTTGTCTTTTGAAAATCATATTTCCCATGTTACAAAAACAGCATTCTTCCATCTCAGAAACATTGCCAAGTTACGAAACATGATACCTGCTTGTTTCTTATGCAATGAAATTTTTTCTGTGTCACTTAAGTGTACAAATAGCCTACACTTTGAAGCCACTCTATTACATGTGTGGCATATACTACATACAGGGCAGCCAGAGTCCGAATAACTTGATTTGCGGTGGGAAAAAAATGGTCTTATTTCATTTAGAATCTTGAGTTATGAGCATGCAAAGAAAATGCTTTGTTTCAAGATGATACGTTACTGGTGATATGAAATATATATGCTAGCATAATGTAATAGACTGTATTTTAGCTCCTGGGTTGGTGTGAGAGCATTTGCTTTTAGAGCGGGTCATGGCGTCACATCAACTGCAGCAGTACTGGACCCCCAATACTAGACTCTACAACACAGTGTGCAGTGATACAAGCTCACACAATCTCTGTTGTTTGTCTTTATGCACCGTCAATTCATATAAAGCAGAGGCATTTTTGATGCACAGCAAGTTTCGGAGTGTGCGAATTATGAGTGACATGTATATCTGGCCAAAGAGCTGATTTTTTTTTCATATTTATTTCTAAATATATATTTAAGAAAAGCATGCAGTTTGCAGTGAATTTGCAGTTCTGGCCTGAATAGTGTACCGTTCAGAATTGGATTGAGTATATACATTCCAGTTCAGTTCTGGAATTTGAATTGAGGTACTGAACATGATGTACTGAAAGAAATGTATGCGATGTAGTGTAGTTTTTTTTTATATAGCCTAGTAGTAATAATAATAATGATAATACTAATAATTGAAACATACTAATAGTTGTGCAAAAGCCATACTTGTCTCACTGTATTTTAATGTAAAAAAGATACATATGTATAAATTTCATTTGTTCTTATTTTATAGACTATGATGGACATTTAATTTCTCAGAATGCTCTGTTTTACCCCAAAAATCGTTTTTTTTTTCAAAAATTTTTTTTTTGCTGCAAGCCACGTTTAGAGTGGGATACACTCAAAATAGGACCCCAAAAACAGCCTAAAAAGCATATACTAGTATAGCTCAACTATAGTCCATAGCCCAGTTTAATTTACTGTCGGACAACTGCAAACTATAAATGAAGTCTAGAACACTGTTTGCCTCAATTTACTTGCTCCGTAATTAAAGTCTGTATAAAAACATGCTATCGGCACATGCGTTTCCATTATATTCAGGGTTGAATGACTTTAATTCTTTTAGTCTGTGCCTTCACGGATTGATCACATTCAGGTTTGAGGGGGAGGCATGCATGTGTCGTGGTCAATATGACACTGGTCATTGAGCTCAAGAACGTGAGTTAAATTAAGGTGACACACTGACTCTTTGTGGATAGGAAGAGGTTAATAGAATGTGATGGCTGGTGTAAGTTACTGCCACTTTCCATTGTCACTCTGGGGCATGTTTCATTATGCTGTTTAATTCCACATGATAAAGCACTATTTATGATAACACTGAATATGAATGGTGATTGTGTTTTGACAATGTTCTGGACATTATAAAGCTTTTAGTCCTTATAATATCTAAAACCTCCCATTATGTTCCACTGATCTGGACTAGTCTCAACTATGATTCTTCGTTAGAAAACACAGATGACTTATTCTTAAACCATTATTAAGTAAAGTTTTCATAGATGGACTCAATCCACTTTAACTAAACCACCATTAACTGCAAGATAAGCTTTTTTGTTCATATAAAAGCTTATTTATACTAATTGAAAGACCACATGAAGGTAAGCTGCTTTATATTGTGGAGTGGACTTGAGTCCAGAGCAGGCTGATGTAATGATAGTGAGAAGAGGAGTAATTGGATAGCAGAATCTAATCAAGACCTATTTCATATAAACTACTGCAGCGTGTGTATGAAAAAATCTGACCTCTGGGTTAAACAGAAATGCCAATATCTATTCTCATGCAAGTCTCTTCAAAGCCAGTCATTGGAAATATGATTTACCACTGATTAATTCAGTATAATGGTGTTACGAGATAATCAGCATCTGTCCAGGAACCGGCATGTTTAATTGTTTTGTTCATATGGTTTTTCTACGGTGGGCGAGAGGTGCAGAACAAATCACAATTCTGAAAACAAAATAACAAATTACAAACGCAAATGCAAGTCTACAAAACAAAATAACAATTCAGAAAGTACAACAACAGTTCAGAAAACATTATAACAAGTCAGAAAACACAATGACAAATTTGAAAACAAAATAACAAGTCAGAAAACACAACGACAAATCCGAAAACAAATTAAAAAGTCAGAAAACACAACGACAATTCAGACAAACCGGAAAAGGTAGGTATAGTTTGAGACAGCGCCATTGGTTTGGGATTACTCACCGCTGACTGGACGAGACATCTGTCAATCAACGTATACAGGGACGAACCAGCCGAAGAACAGCAGAGTCGTGGTAGAAAGTTCGGAGATGGTATTAAAGTAGCTCAGTTTAAATGTATTGTATGAATTGCCCTTACTATGGAATAAAACAATACGGGGTGCCTAGTAATTGTCTAACTATTGTCTAGTTAAAAGTGGCTGTAACACATCAGCTCCAGTGGTGCAGGTGGTTAAGCGTGTGCCCTTGACTTTCGATCAGGGGTTTGATCCCACCTTTTGCCGAACTTTTCAAATCTCGTATCACATCGTAAAGGCATTTATTTTCAATAAAAATTAAGGAAATAATCAAAAAGTTGAAAATAAACTATCGGGTAGGGAATTGAACCCGGGTCGATCGCGTCAAAAAGCCAAAGTCAAGCACTTAACCATCTGCACCACTGGAGCTGATGTGTTACAGCCACTTTTAACATTCTCCAACAACATTTAAACTGAGCTACTTCAATACTGACGTGCAGATAATTGCCACTATTTGCAACAAGTAGTAGACTTGATTGTAGAAATCTTGCTATTTTAACATAGTGTAAATAGGTATTTGCACTTAGTGTAAATAGCATATTGCTAAAAATACTGCTAATACGAGATTTGAAAAGGGAGGAAAAAAAAGTTTGCAAAAGGCGGAATTGAACCCGGGTCGATCGCGTCAAAAAGCCAAAGTCAAGCACTTAACCATCTGCACCACTGGAGCTGATGTGTTACAGCCCCTTTTAACATTCTCCAACAACATTTAAACTGAGCTACTTCAATACCATCTCCGAACTTTCTACCACGACTCTGCTGTTCTTCGGCTGGTTCTTCCTAATTTGGTGTAATTAATTCACCTCTCAGCGAAACAGATCATGTAGTCCATAGACAGTAATGAGGTTAGGTTCTGCTGATTGCTGCTGGCTTGAGCTGTATGCTAATTGCATTGCACCATCCGGCTGTGTTTCCTCTGTCTCTGCTGACAGTAAACTGAATACATCACTATGAAGCCTAACTGTTTACAGAAACTGTTTAAAATGGTTTATCATGTTATGGTTTCTGAGGTAGTAATTAGTGCTGTTAAAGTTCATTAAATAAAGGAGGATATTTTCAGATTTTTAGTAGGATAATTTTATTTCTAAAGTTACTTTACAGATTTTGTTTTTCTTTTCATCCAGTAAATATTCATACAGCCTTTACTTTGTATGGCCTCATGATTTAATAAATCAACAAAGTTTTTAGTCTCATATAGTTGTTCTCACAGTTTCTTTGTCTTAAAGATGAAGTATATAATTTCTGCACCACTAGTGGCACCAAACAGAATTGCAAAAATACTGACAGTTTTATATAACAATAACCTGTGTTACATTTCTCGGATTAGCACACCAAATTGACACTGCACAAACAAACAGATCGCAATTCAACACAGTGACACACTTCACCTTTAACAGGATGAGCCCCAGTGTTGAATTACTATTGCAATAGTCTCACCTGATGTGAATTGGGTTAACTGGTCTTGGAACTCTGTCTATTAATTTGTATTAGTGTAACTCCTAAAATACCTTATCATTTCCAGTTCATAAATGTAAAATGATTATGCAATCAGGCTAAATATATTCTCCCTTGTGACTAACTGTATTATAGTTTGACTATACTGTGTTTGACCTCAAAATCTATTTGAATATTTCTTTAAATAAGACTTTAAAGAAGCTTCAAACTTATTTCTCACAAACAGTAGGGAGAATTACAAAAAGAAATGGATAAAAATAAAGTACAAACTGAATCCAGCTAATTCTCAAATGTAAAGAAATCAAGGCTTTAGCATCAAACACAACTACAAAGCATCTCATATGAATGGATGTCAGAGAGGTCTGCCTCTAGGGACAATAACAAATGCTTTTTAAGAACCTGCATATGGACCTAACAGGGGAACTCGTTCATTTATTGTTTTTCTTTTATATTAAAATGCCAGATTATTGTTTTGTCTCTGGTATTCAGCTGGCATTTATTTATGCCTTTGAAGGTCATTTATCTTTTTAGCACACAAAGGCAGTAAACAATCACACTAAGACTGAATACATTATTAATACAAGGATTTTGTCAGGAAGTCATAGCAAACGTTATTTCAGAAGTAAATGATTGCTGAACAATTATTTGAGAGGGATTATTATGTATGTTCTGTTAACAGTCATAAAGTTAACTTTTAGATTTTAAAACCACACACATCTGTTACATAAAATTGTAATGCCATCCTGCTTTATTGCTTGATGTAATACACTGTAATGCATCACTAAAGAGTTTGTCTGCTCCATTTCAGAATCTAATTAACTGTTCTCGTTACAATAATTTAAATGTAGAAAACATTACTGGCTTAATTAGTATCTGAAAGCTGTGAGACAGAGGAAAAGACATGATCTTCGTTTGCTAGGAGGCAGTAATTAGCAGTTGTGCTCTTTTAAATAGTTTAAAGGTCTATGTATGCAATTAGCTTTTGAATATTCATGAATCAGTCTAGGGCAATGACACAAGGACTGTAAACTCACACACTGACTCAATTTGCATGATCTACCATTTGAATTATAAGAAAAATAAGAAAAAACTGAGAAATCTTTAAAGTCCTGCTGCAGTAGAGAGCCGAAAGGTCTTTTTAACCACTTGCATTAGGCATTACAATCCACAGACTTTGCAATACCAGCAGTCACACTGTTTGTTTAACAGCATCAGCAATCTGGATTGATTGCTGTAAACACCTGGTACAGCACGGTAGGGTGCATGTGCATGCTGTAAATTCACTTAAGGCTATACAATGTTGTGTTTAGTTTGTAGCATCAGTAGTTTTATGGCAACACTTCAAATGGCAGGCAGTATCACTCTCAGGAGACATATTACATTGTGTTTATGATCGGGGTGTGTTTGGAGAAGTATATTTAGGGCATATTGACATTCAGTTGCTGTATAAACCTGTCATGTGCAGCTGCATTTGAGCTGAGGGGAATGCTGAATTTATTTGATAGGACTCCTGGAGTTTTCACAGAATTCATGAAGTGTGTAGAAAAATACTCTCAGAGCACCTTTAGTAAGCACCTGAACCTGAAATAGTGCAAAATTTTTATATTTGTTTAACAGATACTTGTATTCTTAGAAATGAGGATATGCTATAACATAAGAATGAGTGAATGTGCTCTTGTACAGCACAAAAAGTCATGTGAAGTCATTTATGAGACTTGGTGCTTTCGTGTCCTTTTTAAAGCTTGAAGAACTCCAGACTCAGTTATGACGAGCAACTAGTACATTCTTAAATGTATTACATTGCGGAATCATTGTCTTCAGGAGTTTCTTTGAAGATGGAAAGGGCTTCATCTACGCAGTTGAAGTTGGGAAGTTGAATATTGTACCTTGATGGTGGAAAGTTCAGGAAAGTGATTTTCTGTCTCTTTGTGTTAGTACTACCATGAGTACTGGTCCTGAGGACAGTTGCGATTGAAAGGAAAGTGAAATGGGATAAGGACATTACACAGGCCAGATATGAACATATAAGCATGTCTAATTAAATCTGAGAAAACTGCATGAGAAGAACGAATGTAAAATTGAAAATGAGCAGTGAAATTTAGAAACAAGTGAGAGGCTGAAAGTTGTGAGTGATTTGAGGCAGAAGTTGTGAGAGATGAATCATATTCAGACTCCAAACCACAGCCCACGATGGGACCTGCTGCAAGAAACGTCCAGAGGTGTTAGTGAGTGTCACGTCCCCGGTCTGAGTGATGTGAGCTGATGTCCCTGTCTTGTAAGTACTGCATGAGTAATGGGGGGTGCAGTATCCCCCTTGCTGCAGTAAAAGGAAATGGCAGGCCAATCCCACTCTAAACACTTTGGTTTAGCTACCTTCTGCAACTCTGCAATTACATTAATCTGAATTAGATATTAGCAAGGAAATAGACTGAGAAAATACACACATCACACTCAGCCATTTAAACTCCAATTAGGCTGTTTGCAAGTAAGCTAGTTTAACAATCACCAGAGGAAACAGTCACCAACTCTGAGCAGATGGATTAGTGTATTAACGTTGTTAGATGTATGGAGAACAGAAAATAGCATATTGATGCTTACATTATTTGCATTAGTTACACAAATGAACCAAATGGAATAGAATACAGCTGTAATTTCCTGTGTTAAATTAGTGACTGTTAACTGCAGGGATGAAATATACTTTGGCTTTTTATGGGTTTTAATGATTGAATCCAGGACATTAGCAATAATTCATAATGATAGTAAATTGCAAAGTACTTGAATTAAAAAATGGAATGACATTGCCGCACATGATCAGGGCTTCCACAGTGGTCATTTAAAGGTACATTATGAAAATCTGGCTCTATCTGTGTCAAGACTTCTGTTACTGTTTTTCAATGGAAATCTGTTTTTGCAATAATATGTATACACTATAGTTTTTATCGTATATGGTAACACAGTTAAGCTATTGACAGGTTTTTACTGTAGCATTGGTATATCTACTTAATTATGATGGTATTAATAGTACAGAGCAATTTATTTATTTATTGGAACTCTAGAGCCAGAACACAGTAAAAAAAAACAAAAAAACAATATAATATAAGACTGCAGATTCTCCGCAGTTGCGGATTTTTGCCACAGAATGACACACCAGCAGACACACTGACAAAGTGAAGACACAGATACATACTCTTGCTTATGAACGGCTTGCTTCTGAAGATTTTCTTTTCAGTCCTGCTCCTCCTCAAGGGTGCTTTACTCCACAAGTTACATTGAGATCTTATTCCTGACTGGTTCAGGGTTGGGGAATGGGAGGGAGGAGATGCAGGCATTTCAGTTGCAATTTTCACACCCAATTATGTTTCTGTGAGCAGGGCTGATGGAGCTGTGTCCTTGAAGTATGGTCTGCCGGGACACACAGGGGGCTAGAACAGACGTGACACGTTGTGCATACTTTACCCAAGGGAGTACAACCTCCGGCTCTAGACAATCTGTAAACATGAGGGTTATTCCATGCACAACCTAGGAGGGAGTCTGCCAAGACCTGGTCAGAAAGCCAAAGAAATATGCTCTGAAATCTGCAAATAGTAGTATTTTATATAAGTATATATGAAAGTATATTTTATATATTTCATATTTTATGTAATATTTTGTTTCTGCCATTTTTCCAAATACACACTCTGTGACCCAGTGATGTCTCGAGAGAAAGCTCCAATCAGCTTAGCTGCATCCTAATGTTCATAAAATCTGTCTCAACCAATTCAAACCCACACAACCTCTTCACTACATGTCAGAACTAAGGCTCTTGTTTTTCTTCCCACCTAAAAGATCCATTACCATAGACGTGGAGAAATAACTCATTCAGCAGGAAAAATCACTATCCCTCCTCCCTGAAAGGGACTGGCAGTGGCATTTATCATTTGAGCTCAATGTATTTGTCTTTCAGCAGGCAATTAGAGAAATCTCTCATATAGACATGCAAGAACCTCTGAAATGCTTATTACTTCTTTTTCATTCTTTAATGGAGCTTCTCCTGAGTGAGATCATCTCCCTTAGTAATAGGTAATTAGAAAAACTGTTTTCACTAATTACCATGGATAATATTTTTCAATACCAAACTCACGCAAAGTTATACTACTTAAGACATCCATTAATATTGCACAGATATGAGAATATCACAAATATATGGGAAAGGATAATGCCAGCTTTATATCTCAAAAATGCTACTTTACTTCTCACAGTATCTTGCATTGTGACTGTCATATTTAAAATTCTCACAGTTACCTTTTTCATTTTTATTGTGAGATTTAAACTGACTTTTATACAAATTTGTCCTGTTAAGCTCACGTCTTGTAGATTTTATTCTTTTTATAATTACATTGTATTAATGTAATTCATTTTTAGTTGTATTGTTATTATTATTAGGGTAATCACATTGTGCTTTCCCCCCTTAAGTTAGTCCAACATAGAATGCCTTAGTCAAGAAAATCTAGACACATCACTGATTGCCAGCCAGAAAGAGGCACTGAAATCACTTACTTGCACTGAAACCCAGCCGCTGACAGTTATAGCCAGTACAATTTGCACAGTAAAAGCTATAACAGCGAGAATAAGCCTGAATTGTGACATATCTGAAAGGCTTTTAACATTTACAGATGCCGCAAAAGCCAAACCATAAATGGCTAAAATGCATCATAAATAATCTGAATGGGGAAAAGCACTGTTAAGATTTTGAAACAGAGGCAATACAACCTTAGACCAGTAATGTGCTACTTGATTCCAATAACATCATTCACGTTTGTTTATTTGAGAGAGAAGCAGCCCACATGGAATCTAAACATGCAGTAAAGCCCGTCATTCAAAAAGTTCTCCTCTTGCTGCGGGGCATATAGTAGATACATTTTTTTAACTAGCATGTACCATTTAGAATAAACAGGCTGGCAGGCTGTGAACAGTGTCTTAGCTCATACACTCATACACACATGACACAATTGAGTTAGAAATCAGCATGAAATGCCAAACCCAGGAGCTCAAAGATCAAGGTCATGAGAGGACAACTCAAAACTATTGTACTAGTGAAATACATTTTGCTCCATTTCCAACCACAATCAGACAAAAACATTTTTTATATATATTTTGTATATTTGGATACTGGATAATTAATTATGCGTGCTCATTTCCCCTCTTTAATATTTAAATTAAAATGAAGTGAGTGTTAGATGACTGCAAAGTTAATCTTAAAAACATTAGCACTTTTAAATGTAGTCTTAAATGAATATTCCTTAATCATACTGTAATGTTATGATGCCTAAATTCACTTGTAGTAGGGCTGTCAAAAAAAAATTTTGAATTTCGAATATTCGTCGAATTTAAAATCCACATTCGAATGCAAAAACGTTGCATTCAAATTTTAGGTGTGCGTTAAGGAGGCAGCCTTATCAGTGGCGCACGAGATGCGATGACGATGTAAGTGTCCTTGCATTTTAATGTTTTTGTTAACCTATCCAGTTGAAGCCACTAGATGCGGCGCTGCTGCCTTGTTAATTACAAATATTGCGGGAAAAGAGAACATCAATGCAGAGAAGATCTTGTTTTCGTCAAAACTGAAACCAAGCCGTTCACACAGAACGCATATTTTGTGCATTTTCTACAGGGACATCTATCACCGTTGCACTCGCATCTCTCACAAAAGAGCCGCATGTTTAGAAAGCCATTTAAAATTAATGCAAGTTCAACATTGAAAAAACATAGCAACTTAATTATAATTGGTGTATAAACATTATTTTAAACGTTATGCACTTTTTTTCACAGATTGTCATGTTATTTTATGCTTTGAATAAACGTGCATTTGTAATATTTTGCTCGATGCGCCCTCTTGTGGCCTCAGAAGAGAAGCCAAAAGCTTTTCTTCACCCTAACATAAATTATGCATTTTAAATTCGAATATAATTCGAATTTTGATAATATTTAAGTAAAAATGGTTTCAGCCATTTTGACAGCCCTAACTTGTTTCAAATAAAACAATCGATTTCAATGTTTAGTGTTTTATTGTTCATTTATATAGACTAAATAGTGTGGAATTTTACAGTTGCCCATTTATCAGTTATCAGTCATCATAACATGAAAATAATTGACATAAATTTTAATATTGGTACTTCAAAATTATCGTATTTTTCCCTTGGACATTTTTTGTGATTTATCCAAGTAGGACATGTCCCTGGATCAACATCGATCATTTCTCTCAGCTAATCAGCAGCTACAACCAAAGCTGTTCATGTTAGAACATGTCCTGTAATAGTGTAAATTACATTATGCCTGTGGAGACTGTTGCGTCCTGTATCCCTCAGCTAATGTTTATGTTCATAGGCCTCAGAATAGTTGCAGTCCTTTTTAATTAAATTTCCATTTCAATTATTCATAATAAATCAGATTAAATATGCATGGGGTTTTTGATTTAGAATTTGGGACTCGACTTTGTGACCTCCTAGAGGATGTGTTGAGCAAGGGCAGAACGGCAGGTAGTTAGGATAGAGGAGTTACGGCCAAGTCTGCAGCCCAGCGGAGATCGATGGTCCTGGTGTGGACGGTGCTTAGATCAGCAGGATGGACACCTCCCTGCTGCTCCAACCACTCCAGTCATTCTCATTGATTGATGTGCTGGCGTGCTTTGCTTTCTCGCTGAAGATCTCCGCTGTGAGTTTTTGTTCTTTATTTAATGAGATGTCTCCGTAAAAGATTTTCACATGCACGCTAAATAAATGAGGACTTAGTCAATACAGATAGAGAAAGACAATGTAATGTTGTTTTTGTTTGTTAAAGTTAAGAAGGATTGCTTGAGGTCCAGTTATTCTTAGATCATTTCAAGACAGATAGATGAGCTTTAACTCAAATTTTTCCATCTCTGTAACACTGTGTCAATTCCCAATTTCCCATCCTGACTTCACAAAATCTTGTGATACAGTCAGAAATGTATTTATTTATTTATTTTTCAAAACACCCAGTCCATGACATTTCTGAGCAATGCTGGAAAGCACAGACATATAATATTGATCATTCTTTCATTCAGTGCTTTTGGATAGAGTGTCTCATCACGCTTGGCTGTTGTATTTAAGGATTTTATTTCAGCTTGAATCACAATGGCAAATATAGACAGAGTCTTAGATGATTACTAACATTTACATTACCGGCTAAGGCTGAGCAAGATATTATATGCAACTAATGCTTCAAAGCTACAAGTCTGGAACTGAGCTTCATACACCCACGGGCATCAACCCAGCATTTTAATACATCCACTCCCAACCCAGCTTGTTTGTATACTGACAGTCCTTTGGGCTGTCAAAGGGCAGACACCTACAGAAAGATGTTGTAGACGTAGGACTCCTTTATAAGAGCATTCTGCTGATGAGAGACCCTCATGTCATGCCGAGCGAACAACAGGCCTTTGCTTACTCTTTTAGGCTCTCATCAAGAGATGTGACATTACATGCCAGTATCAAGTTTCTAACTCTAGTATTCATACCTTGCATTTTCAGCACAAAAACATGTTTTTAAGGTGAAACTATGCAATGGTACTGCAACGTTTTTTCCTTTTTTTCTTTTTGTGTCTATACATCAGTAGTTTTATATTGTACCACCTTTTCTATCCGATTACGCCATTTGCAGTGCTCATGGGCTTTCAGATGCAATGTTTAGTGCATCCTAAAAGTCTTGAACAGTTATTGTATACCTTTTGCTTCAAATCAGAGTTTGTTGTAATCTTGTGAGTGATTTCAGGGCAGCTTGGTTTGATTCATGGCTTAGAATGCTTTAATGAGGTTTTTTTTTTTAAATCCCAGAGCAGAAAATGATACTTCTGTAAAAGTCATCGTTGCTGTCTATTGCCTTGGATTAGTAAACAAACTTTAAAATATAGTTGTATTTTACATAGTGATGCACATATCAAAGTGGAGCACCAAGAGTTACTAATATATTTTGAGAATGACTCTATCCTGCCAACATTCGAGCCATACTACTGTAGGCAAATGCAACACTTAAAACATCTGCATTAGAATGCATCTCTATTTTGTGTTAAAGTTAAAGATTAGGTTACAACCTAAAATATCATTGCAGTCCCTTTTCTTTTTAATTTCTCAAGTATTCATCAAGCGGTCAGATCTTGTGCCATGACTGCACATTCTCTCTGTAAGTGAATCAACTGAAGTGCTCCCACACAACGTTTTACTAAAATGATAACCAGTTTGCATTATTCATGTTGCAAGCTGTAAGTGCCCACAAATGCAAAGCACCTTACAACTGCAATAAAGTTGATTGGTCCGTTGCCGATGTTAAAACATTACTCACCTGCCTCAGTGGGAACCAGGGGGCCTATTTCCACATGTAACCATGGACATCGAGGAGTAGTCCAGCAAAATTACACCTTACGGGGTTCACGCTCATGCACAAATACACATACAAACACATGCACATACTGATTTATATTATTTTTCATTTATTCAGAATCATTAATCCAGACCCAAGATGGAGAATTCTGTATAACAATTAAGAATGAAAAGCACAGCATTTTGTTTTATAGAGTAGTTTTGGTTTTCCAGTCTCAGAACACTAAATATTTAATATCCTTCACCAGAACAGGCTTTTCATCCATTACCTTCTTAATATCTGTTTCCAGTGCAGATCATTTCTATCTGGCCCTCACAGAAGAGGTTTCTCTTATCATTTTCTCACTGAAAATTGCTCAGCACTTATATCTTTACAGGTTATATAAGCAATTTTGAGAGAACAGATATGGAGTTGACTTTTCATAAATCAAGTGCTCCTGGCGCTGTACTGTTAAATATTATTAACATATTTAGTTTATATTTAGTAAGTGAAGTCTATGCCCAGTGTTTATAATTGTTACATTCATGACCCACCTTAAAATTTCCGTAATCCATTACAGTTAAATCAACAGAGTGAGTGACACACCTGATCTACAGCTTATTAAGCAAGCATGTTATGGGAGACCAACTAACATCAATAATAGTAATGCATTCAAATTATGAAAAAGTATCAGCCTAATGTTTCTGCTGGGGATCTGTCATTAGGGCAAAAACACATCCATCACAACTGTCCAAGCAGAACACACTCTGCTGCCAACTTGATTGTGTTTTTATCAAGCGCTTGCTAAATCAATATCTACCAGATTACTCTTGGATTATCTGCGGCATCGGCTTCATCATTACATCACATTTATGGATGTCTTAACAAGTTGGTAATGGAATCATTTGGTAAATGGCATGAACTATGGTTTTATTTTCTAAGATGTGTGTTTGTTAAAGTAGCGCTGGATCAGTTAGTGTAGTAGTTTAACATACTCAAGTGTCTTATTATCACAATTTAGATGTTTGTGCTGCTTAATATTTGTGGAAACCGTGATTTCATGGTTGTTTTATGAATAGAAAGCATTCATCTGAAATTGATTTTTTTTTGTGCAACAATATAAGGCTATACTGTCACTTTTGATCAATTTAAAGCAGCCTTGCTGAATAAAAGTATCACAATATAATGTTCTTTTTAGCAACGTCATATGACCCCTTTAAAGGAAAATATTTTAAAAAACAATTGCTCACAAGTTTGAAAAAAAAAAAATCAAGCAAAGGCTGTAAACAATAAATAACCTGTAACAGGTGAAAACAAAGCATAAATATTGAAAGCCTGTGAGGGAGGAAATGTTAGTTCTTCACTGTGATTCAAGAGAGATATTATGCGCTTGTGCCAGGTCAAATGAATCATTATGAATTCGTATCAGAATCAAATCTAATCAAGAGCTTGTAAATCAGAATCAAATTATTTAGTGAAAATCTGTCAATACCCAGCCATAAAATAATACTAAAGGAAAACATGAAAATATCAGAGTAAAGCTGAAGTAAACAGTACGATCACTGGAGAGGATGAGGAAGGAAGGGGAGATGAATCTGCTCTTACTGAGGACTAAACCAAGTCCTGGAGGTTCCTTACCATTACCAACCTTTAAATAACCAGTGTACAGTGTCCAATCAGCTTTAAGATCAAAACCCCTCCAGGACCTGAAGGAGACATGCTTCTACACCATCAGATTGACTCTAAGATGTGCTTAGTAGGAGCAGGAGTCTTATTGCGTCTGGTGTTACAAATCACAGGACGAGAGCGAAGGAGGAACTACTTAAAGACATCTTACTTCTGAGTGTGTTTGTGGTCACGCTGAGAGCGCAGACTGTCCCTCCTCATGACAGCGTCTCACTGAAGAGCGCCACACGCTGGAGCAGAGCCACACTGCACAATTACACTATTACCCTCATCTCACACACACACACACACACACACACACTCACTCACACTCTCACTCACTCACACTCTCACTAGTGCTGTGTTCAAAATATCGATACGACGATGTATCGTCATAGAGATTTGACGATACGAGTACAGCTGGCCCTGTATCGATATTGTGGCATGTGTGCAGCAGTGGACCACGCTTAATTTGTTTAAAATTTTACAACGTTTAAAATTTAGTAGAAAAGTGCAAGGTTTCTAAAAAAGAATGAGTAGAGCATATATAGGCTACAACAAGGTTTAATCTGGCTGCAGAGGAACACAACGGGGTTGCCTGATATAAAGAGACGTAATCCCCGAAACAGAGCTTCACACTTGCGCAATACAGAAATATCTGCTAAGTGTGTTACTTATCTTTATCAACCTGGCAACCCTGTGCTCACGCGCTCTCTCCACTGAGGATAAACACGCTTGCTTTCTGAAAACAGAGCGATTAAGGTATTTAGTTGATCAAACTGCGGGGCAGCGCTAAAAAAGTTGCTCCTGAATGTCTGAGTGCGGCCGCAGCGTGATCTGTGTGTGTGACAGCACTTAACCAAACTGCTTCTGTGTCACACAAATGCTGGCACAGACGTGCAGGTTCGGCTAGAGTCGCTTTGAACTTGTGCATCTTCGGAAGCGGGGCTGCGCGGAAAGTTACAAAAAATGTCGTGCACACCGTCACGCGAAACGACGTTGCGCGCACTCAAAGCGAACTTCTGCCAACACCGCGAAGACGTCATATTTGCCGCGAGCTCCTAAGCGAACACGTCGAGTATAAATTAGCCTTGAGAGTGTGTGCATTAGATACAGTGAAGACAGCGCCTTAGTTTAGAACTCTTCTCATTTTTTTATTTTTATTGTAGAGAGTGTGTTAATTTGTGCAATGATAACCTACCAGCAACGTAAATTATTTTTAAAAAATATATTAGAATGAGTACATTACAATATAAATTTATTAGAACAAGTACATTATTATTTATGGGCTTAAAAACAAGATGCAAACAATCAGAATATTGTACCTGGTGGGGAGTGCACAATGTAAACATGAAACATATGCCATTACCTATATTGTACTGTAGTACAGTTCTGGAGGCCCTTCATAATGCAGAGGTCAGCTGCTGCTCTGCCAATAGTTAGAAATGGCACTATAAGCAGTTTAATAAACTGCTGAAAGGTGAAATTCAGTGCAGTCATGTATCGTGATACGTATCGTGGCCTCTGTATCGTGATACGTATCGTATCGTGACTATGCTGGTGATACACAGCCCTAACTCACACTCTCACTCACTCACACACACTCTCTCACTCACTCACTCACACTCACACTATCTCTCTCTCACTCACACTCTCACTCACACTATCTCTCTCACTCACACTCTCTCACTCACTCACTCTCACTCACTCACACTCTCACTCACACTATCTCTCTCTCACTCACACTCTCTCACTCACTCACACTCTCACTCACACTATCTCTCTCACTCACACTCTCTCACTCACTCACACTCTCACTATCACTCTCTCACACTCACACTCTCTCACTCACTCACACTCAATACCAGCCGGGACGCCCAAACCTGACGCAACAGACCTCCACCTCTATTTGAGGGTCAGAGGGAAACACATGAGGGCTGATGGGTGGAGACCCGTGTGTGTGTGTGTGTGTGTGTGTGTGTGAGAGTGCGTGTGTGAGAGTGCGTGTGTGAGAGTGCGTGTGTGAGTGTGTGTGAGTGAGTGTGTGTGCGCGTGTGAGAATGTGTGTGTGTGTGTGTGTCTGAGAGTGTGTGTGTGTGTGAGAGAGTGTGTGTGTGTGAGTGTGTCCTCCTCATCCTCACTCTTCTCCTCCAGTTGCTGCAGAGGAGCAGACAGACAGCCAGCAGACAGAGATGAGAAACATTTAGACTCATCTGACAACGCTTTAGTCAGGGTTTCCCAAACTGGGCTTCAGCAGTTGATGGAAAAAACTAATAATTAATTGAACCACAAAAATGTCAAATTCAAATAAATAATAATTTATTAAATTAAATTAAATTATAAATATGAAAATTAATATTTTGTACAAATTAAAAGCAATCAAAAACACTTAAATTTATAAAAGTAAAAAATTAATTTAAAAATATTAAGTGAATTAAAGTAAAACATTAATTACATAATAAAAACATTAAATAAAAAAAATTAATTAATAATTTAAGAAATAATAAAACGTTGCAACTAATTAAATCATAACAATGTAAAATTAAAACAAATAATTTTAGAGTACAACCAATAAAAATAAGACACTTATTTAAAATGTGTTAAATCAAAAATATAATGTATAAAAATAATTTTTAATTAAATGCGAATCAAAATAAAACACTTACTAAAAAATAAATCATAAAAATTTAAACAATAAAAATAAATAAAAAAAAATTTCAAATCCAAATAAAATATTTGCTACAAATTAATGACGTCATTAAAAAAATTTAAATGAATATTTAATTTAAAAATAAACCCAAACAACATAAATCACTAAGTACAATTAATTAAATCCTAAATATGCTAATTAAAATAAATAATGCGAAAACATGCGAATGTGTTGTTAAACGATTGACCTTTCTGTGTGAACGAATGTAAGTCAGGAATATCTCGTCAGCTCGTGTGCGCAAACAGAGATATTTCTGATTTCAGCCGAGAGTCTGTACAGGCGTCACAGCTTTCTGCTCCATAAATCCCTCAGAAAGAACCCAGGAAAGCAGCTTAGGGCTGCTGGGAATGCTGGAGCTCTGGAAGAGGCACATGTTCAGATCCTTGTGACTCCAGACAGAATCCCGGATCCAGCGACACGAGTGTATGAAGGCCACACACACAACCCAGGATCAATATAAGCACACAATCATCTGAACTCTGCGACTCCAACATTCCCTCCAAGCATTCCTGACATTACAAGATCATTTCTAATCATTCAACAACACATTCGCATGTTCATGCTTCTCTGATGTCTGTTTTTAATGCATTTTAACGTGATTGTTTTCATTTTAAAGTTAGCTATTTATTTTCATTTTTACATTTTTATGATTTAATTATTAGTTTTTCATCAGCTCTCAAACCCCAGATTGGGAAACTGCAGAGTTGTAATTTACACATAATGTAATTAAATGCTTACTATATTTTTTATTTATTAAAAAACAAAATGTATCATCAGTAATAATATTATTAAACCCTGCAGCAGGGTTTGAGAAGTGTTGATGCTCTAAATGTAGAAATAGTCTGGTTAAATAGTCTATGGTTTTTATAGATGTGAAAGTGCACAGACAGCAGGCTTTATTAGCT